>NW_026707054.1:0-125019 GCF_024137745.1 Phymastichus coffea | reverse complement strand
CCCAATAACCCAATAACCAATAACCCAATACCCAATAACCCAATAATCCCAATAAACCAATAACCCAATACCCCAATAACCCAAAAACCCAATAACCAATAACCCAATTACCCAATAACCCAATAACCCAATAACCCAATAACCCAATAACCCAATAACCCAATAACCCAATAACCCAATAACCCAATAACCCAATAACCCAATAACCCAATAACCCAATAACCCAATAACCCAATAACCCAATAACCCAATAACCCAATAACCCAATAACCCAATAACCCAATAACCCAATAACCCAATAACCCAATAACCCAATAACCCAATAACCCAATAACCCAATAACCCAATAACCCAATAACCCAATAACCCAATAACCCAATAACCCAATAACCCAATAACCCAATAACCCAATAACCCAATAACCCAATAACCCAATAACCCAATAACCCAATAACCCAATAACCCAATAACCCAATAACCCAATAACCATAACCAATAACCCAATAACCCAATAACCCAATAACCCAATAACCCAATAACCCAATAACCCAATAACCCAATAACCCAATAACCCAATAACCCAATAACCCAATAACCCAATAACCCAATAAACCCAATAACCCAATAACCCAATAACCCAATAACCCAATAACCCAATAAACCCAATAACCCAATAACCCAATAACCCAATAACCCAATAACCCAATAACCCAATAACCCAATAACCCAATAACCCAAATAACCCAATAACCCAATAACCCAATAACCCAATAACCCAATAACCCAATAACCCAATAACCCAATAACCCAATAACCCAATAACCCAATAACCCAATAACCCAATAACCCAATAACCCAATAACCCAATAACCCAATAACCCAATAACCCAATAACCCAATAACCCAATAAACCCAATAACCCAATAACCCAATAACCCAATAAACCTTGTGGGTTATTGGGTTATTTAGTTCATTGGCCTAAGGGGTTATAATTTGCGACTAACACAACAAGTTACATAAGTCAGACGTGTCAAAATCCATGCGCATTGCTTTTATGAAACTCCAAAAATGACAAAGTCCATGCGCATTGCTTTTGTAAGGTTCAAAAAAATATCAAAGTTCATGCGCATTGCTTTTGTGAGGTTCAAAAAAATATCAAAGTCCATGCGCATTGCTTTTGTGAGGTTTAAAAAAAATATATTAGCAATAATGGCATTTCGACAAAACGACCTAAAAAGCGAAAAATCATAAGACATCAAATAATTTACGAAAAAAGTGAAAAAAGTGAAAAATCTTGAAATTTCGTGAAAATGACAAAAAAAGTGAAAAATCTTAAATTTTCATCAGATTTACGAAAAATGTGAAATATCTTGAAATTACGTGAAAATGACAAAAAAATCGAAAAATCATGAAATTTCGTGAAAATGACAAAAAAAGTTAAAAATCATGAAATTTCGACAAAGTGATGAAAAATGTGAAAAAAGTGAAAATGACAAAATGATAAAAAAAGTGAAAAATCTTGAATTTCCGACAAAATAATGAAAAATGTAAAAAATCTTGAATTTTCGACAAATTCACGAAAAATGTGAAAAAAGTGAAAAATCTTGAAATTTCGACAAAAAGATGAAAAAAGGGAAAAATCTTGAAATCTCCACAAAATTTCGAAAAAAGTAAAAAATCTCGAAAATTCGACAAAATGACAAATGATGAAAAAAGTGAAAAATGTGAAAAATCTGGAAATTTCGACGAAATGATGAAAAATGAGAAAAAAGGGAAAAATCTTGAAATTTTGTCAAATTTACGAAAAATGTGAAAAATCTGGAATTTTCGAAAAATGATGAAAAATGTGAAAAATCTTGAAATTTCATCAAATTTACGAAAAATGTGAAAAATCTTGAAATTTCGACAAAATGATGAAAAATGTGAAAAATCTTGAAATTTCAACAAAATTACGAAAAATGTGAAAAAAGGGAAAAATCTTGAAATTTCGACAAAACCACGAACAATGTGAAAAATCTTGAAATTTCGACATAATGATGAAAAATGTGAAAAATCTTGAAATTTCGACAAAATGATAAAAAAAGTGAAAAATCTTGAATTTCCGACAAAATAATGAAAAATGTAAAAAATCTTGAAATTTCGACAAAATTACGAAAAATGTGAAAAAAGTGAAAAACGTGAAAAAATCTTGAATTTTCGACAAATTCACGAAAAATTGTGAAAAAGGGAAAAATCTTGAAATTTTATCAAATTTACGAAAAATATGAAAAATCTTGAAATTTCGACAAAATTACGAAAAATGTGAAAAAAGTGAAAAATCTTGAAATTTCGACAAAAAGATGAAAAAAGGGAAAAATCTTGAAATCTCCACAAAATTTCGAAAAAAGTAAAAAATCTCGAAAATTCGACAAAATGATGAAAAATGATGATAAATGTGAAAAATTTCGAAATTTCATCAAATTTTAGAAAAATTGAAAAATCATGAAATTTCGACAAAATGATAAAAAAAGTGAAAAATCTTGAAATTTCGACAAAATGATAAAAAAAGTGAAAAATCTTGAAATTTCGACAAAATGATAAAAAAAGTGAAAAATCTTGAAATTTCGACAAAAGATGAAAAAAGGGAAAAATCTTGAAATCTCCACAAAATTTCGAAAAAAGTAAAAAATCTCGAAAATTCGACAAAATGATGAAAAATGATGAAAAATGTGAAAAATTTCGAAATTTCATCAAATTTTAGAAAAAATTGAAAAATCATGAAATTTCGACAAAATTACGAAAAATGTGAAAAAAGTGAAAAACGTGAAAAATCTTGAATTTTCGACAAATTCACGAAAAATGTGAAAAAAGTGAAAAATCTTGAAATTTCGACAAAAAGATGAAAAAAGGGAAAAATCTTGAAATCTCCACAAAATTTCGAAAAAAGTAAAAAATCTCGAAAATTCGACAAAATGATGAAAAATGATGAAAATAGTGAAAAATGTGAAAAATCTGGAAATTTCGACGAAATGATGAAAAATGAGAAAAAAGTGAAAGATCTTGAAATTTCGTCAAATCACGAAAAATGTGAAAAATCTTGAAATTTCATCAAATTCACGATAAATGTGAAAAATCATGAAATTTCGACAAAATGACAAAAAAAGTGAAAAATCTTGAATTTCCGACAAAATAATGAATAATTGAAAAATCTTGAAATTTCGACAAAATGATAAAAAAAGTGAAAAATCTTGAATTTCCGACAAAATCACGAACAATGTGAAAAATCTTGAAATTTCGACAAAATGATGAAAAAAGTGAAAAATCTTGAAATTTCGACAAAATCACGAACAATGTGAAAAATCTTGCAATTTCGACAAAATCACGAAAAATGTGAAAAATCTTGAAATTTCAACAAAATTACGAAAAATGTGAAAAAAGTGAAAAATCTTGAAATTTCGACAAAATCACGAACAATGTGAAAATCTTGAAATTTCATCAAATTTACGAAAAATGTGAAAAATCTTGAAATTTCGACAAAATTACGAAAAATGTGAAAAAAGTTAAAAACGTGAAAACTCTTGAAATTTCGACAAAAAGATGAAAAAAGGGAAAAAATCTTGAAATCTCCACAAAATTTCGAAAAAAGTAAAAAAATCTCGAAAATTCGACAAAATGATGAAAGATGATGAAAAATGTGAAAAATCTGGAAATTTCATCAAATTCACGAAAATGTGAAAAAAGTGAAAAATCTTGAAATTTCGACAAAAAGATGAAAAAAGGGAAAAATCTTGAAATCTCCACAAAATTTCGAAAAAAGTAAAAAATCTCGAAAATTCGACAAAATGATGAAAAATGATGAAAATAGTGAAAAATGTGAAAAATCTGGAAATTTCGACGAAATGATGGAAAAATGAGAAAAAAGTGAAAGATCTTGAAATTTCGTCAAAATCACGAAAAATGTGAAAAATCTTGAAATTTCATCAAATTCACGATAAATGTGAAAAATCATGAAATTTCGACAAAATGACAAAAAAAGTGAAAAATCTTGAATTTCCGACAAAATAATGAATAATTTGAAAAATCTTGAAATTTCGACAAAATTACGAAAAATGTGAAAAAAGTGAAAAACGTGAAAAAATCTTGAATTTTCTACAAATTCACGAAAAATGTGAAAAATCTTGAAATTTCGACAAAATCACGAACAATGTGAAAAATCTTGAAATTTCATGAAATTTACGAAAAATGTGAAAAATCTTGAAATTTCGACAAAATTATAAAAAATGATGAAAAATGTAAAAAATCTTGAAAAATCTTGAAATTTCATCAAATTCACGAAAAATGTGAAAAATCATGAAATTTCGACAAAATGATAAAAAAAGTGAAAAATCTTGAATTCCGACAAAATCACGAACAATGTGAAAATCTTGAAATTTCGACAAAATGATGAAAAAAGTGAAAAATCTTGAAATTTCGACAAAATCACGAACAATGTGAAAAATCTTGAAATTTCGACAAAATCACGAAAAATGTGAAAAATCTTGAAATTTCAACAAATTACGAAAAATGTGAAAAAAGTGAAAAATCTTGAAATTTCGACAAAATCACGAACAATGTGAAAAATCTTGAAATTTCATCAAATTTACGAAAAATGTGAAAAATCTTGAAATTTCGACAAAATTACGAAAAATGTGAAAAAAGTTAAAAACGTGAAAAATCTTGAAATTTCGACAAAAAGATGAAAAAAGGGAAAAATCTTGAAATCTCCACAAAATTTCGAAAAAAGTAAAAAAATCTCGAAAATTCGACAAAATGATGAAAGATGATGAAAAATGTGAAAAATCTGGAAATTTCATCAAATTCACGAAAAATGTGAAAAAAGTGAAAAATCTTGAAATTTCGACAAAAAGATGAAAAAAGGGAAAAATCTTGAAATCTCCACAAAATTTCGAAAAAAGTAAAAAATCTCGAAAATTCGACAAAATGATGAAAAATGATGAAAAATGTGAAAAATCTGGAAATTTCATCAAATTCACGAAAAATGTGAAAAATCATGAAATTTCGACAAAATGATAAAAAAAGTGAAAAATCTTGAATTTCCGACAAAATAATGAAAAAAGTAAAAAATCTTGAAATTTCGACAAAATTACGAAAAATGTGAAAAAAGGGAAAAATCTTGAAATTTTATCAAATTTACGAAAATATGAAAAATCTTGAAATTTCGACAAAATTACGAAAAATGTGAAAAAAGTGAAAAATCTTGAAATTTCGACAAAAAGATGAAAAAAGGGAAAAATCTTGAAATCTCCACAAAATTTCGAAAAAAGTAAAAAATCTCGAAAATTCGACAAAATGATGAAAAATGATGAAAAATGTGAAAAATTTCGAAATTTCATCAAATTTTAAAAAAATTGAAAAATCATGAAATTTCGACAAAATGATAAAAAAAAGTGAAAAATCTTGAATTTTCGACAAAATGATGAAAAATGTGAAAAATCTTAAAATTTCGACAAAATTACGAAAAAAGTAAAAAATCTTGAATTTCCGACAAAATAATGAAAAAAGTAAAAAATCTTGAAACTTCGACGAAATGATGAATAATGATGAAAAATGTGAAAAATCTTGGAATTTCGACAAAATGATGAAAAAAGTGAAAAAATCTTGAAATTTCGACAAAAGATGAAAAATGATGATAAAAAGTGAATAATTTTAAAATTCGACATAACGAAATTCACAAAATCTTGAATTATCGTGAAAATGACGAAAAATGTGAAAAATCTTGAAATTTCAACAAAATTACGAAAAAATGTGAAAAAAGTGAAAAATCTTGAAATTTCGACAAAATCACGAACAATGTGAAAAATCTTGAAATTTCATCAAATTTACGAAAATGTGAAAAATCTTGAAATTTCGACAAAATTACGAAAAATGTGAAAAAAGTTAAAAAACGTGAAAAATCTTGAAATTTCGACAAAAAGATGAAAAAAGGGAAAAATCTTGAAATCTCCACAAAATTTCGAAAAAAGTAAAAAAATCTCGAAAATTCGACAAAATGATGAAAGATGATGAAAAATGTGAAAAATCTGGAAATTTCATCAAATTCACGAAAAATGTGAAAAAAGTGAAAAATCTTGAAATTTCGACAAAAAGATGAAAAAAAGGGAAAAATCTTGAAATCTCCACAAAAATTTCGAAAAAAGTAAAAAATCTCGAAAATTCGACAAAATGATGAAAAATGATGAAAATAGTGAAAAATGTGAAAAATCTGGAAATTTCGACGAAATGATGAAAAATGAGAAAAAAGTGAAAGATCTTGAAATTTCGTCAAAATCACGAAAAATGTGAAAAATCTTGAAATTTCATCAAATTCACGATAAATGTGAAAAATCATGAAATTTCGACAAAATGACAAAAAAAGTGAAAAATCTTGAATTTCCGACAAAATAATGAATAATTTGAAAAATCTTGAAATTTCGACAAAATTACGAAAAATGTGAAAAAAGTGAAAAACGTGAAAAATCTTGAATTTTCTACAAATTCACGAAAAATGTGAAAAATCTTGAAATTTCGACAAAATCACGAACAATGTGAAAAATCTTGAAATTTCATGAAATTTACGAAAAATGTGAAAAATCTTGAAATTTCGACAAATTATAAAAATGATGAAAAATGTAAAAAATCTTGAAAAATCTTGAAATTTCATCAAATTCACGAAAAATGTGAAAAATCATGAAATTTCGACAAAATGATAAAAAAAGTGAAAAATCTTGAATTTCCGACAAAAATCACGAACAATGTGAAAAATCTTGAAATTTCGACAAAATGATGAAAAAAGTGAAAAATCTTGAAATTTCGACAAAATCACGAACAATGTGAAAAATCTTGAAATTTCGACAAAATCACGAAAAATGTGAAAAATCTTGAAATTTCAACAAAATTACGAAAAATGTGAAAAAAGTGAAAAATCTTGAAATTTCGACAAAATCACGAACAATGTGAAAAATCTTGAAATTTCATCAAATTTACGAAAAATGTGAAAAATCTTGAAATTTCGACAAAATTACGAAAAATGTGAAAAAAGTTAAAAACGTGAAAAAATCTTGAAATTTCGACAAAAAGATGAAAAAAGGGAAAAATCTTGAAATCTCCACAAAATTTCGAAAAAAGTAAAAAATCTCGAAAATTCGACAAAATGATGAAAGATGATGAAAAATGTGAAAAATCTGGAAATTTCATCAAATTCACGAAAAATGTGAAAAAAGTGAAAAATCTTGAAATTTCGACAAAAAGATGAAAAAAGGGAAAAATCTTGAAATCTCCACAAAATTTCGAAAAAAGTAAAAAATCTCGAAAATTCGACAAAATGATGAAAAATGATGAAAAATGTGAAAAATCTGGAAATTTCATCAAATTCACGAAAAATGTGAAAAATCATGAAATTTCGACAAAATGATAAAAAAAGTGAAAAATCTTGAATTTCCGACAAAATAATGAAAAAAGTAAAAAATCTTGAAATTTCGACAAAATTACGAAAAATGTGAAAAAAGGGAAAAATCTTGAAATTTTATCAAATTTACGAAAATATGAAAAATCTTGAAATTTCGACAAAATTACGAAAAATGTGAAAAAAGTGAAAAATCTTGAAATTTCGACAAAAAGATGAAAAAAGGGAAAAATCTTGAAATCTCCACAAAATTTCGAAAAAAGTAAAAAATCTCGAAAATTCGACAAAATGATGAAAAATGATGAAAAATGTGAAAAATTTCGAAATTTCATCAAATTTTAAAAAAATTGAAAAATCATGAAATTTCGACAAAATGATAAAAAAAGTGAAAAATCTTGAATTTTCGACAAAATGATGAAAAATGTGAAAAATCTTAAAATTTCGACAAAATTACGAAAAAAGTAAAAAATCTTGAATTTCCGACAAAATAATGAAAAAAGTAAAAAATCTTGAAACTTCGACGAAATGATGAATAATGATGAAAAATGTGAAAAATCTTGGAATTTCGACAAAATGATGAAAAAAGTGAAAAATCTTGAAATTTCGACAAAAAGATGAAAAATGATGATAAAAAGTGAATAATTTTAAAATTCGACATAACGAAATTCACAAAATCTTGAATTATCGTGAAAATGACGAAAAAAGTGAAAAATCATGAAATTTCGTGAAAATGACAAAAAAGTGAAAAATCATGAAAACAGTGAAAAATCATGAAATTTCGATAAAATAAGCAAAAAAGTGAAAAATGAAAAATCTTGAATTTTCGACAAATTTACGAAAAATATGAAAAAAGTGAAAAATCTTGAATTATCGTGAAAATGACGAAAAAAGTGAAAATCATGAAATTTCGAAAAATTCTAAGTCGATTGGGTCATCTCGGATCTCAGAGATCGCCCAACTCCAAACTCATCGTAGGAACCTCGGACCAAGTGCAGATGGATAAGGAAACTTTCCTCAGTTCGAAAATGACCTTAACTCCGAATGACCCAATTCGAAAAATTCTAAGTCTATTGGGTCATCTCGGATATTAGAGATCGCCCAATTCCAAACTCATCGTAGGGACCTCGGACCAAGTGGAGATGGATGAGGAAACTTTTCTCTGTTCAAAAATGACCTTAACTTCGAATGACCAATTCGAGGGTACCGAAATTTGGAACTCATTATTATCTCAAACGATCAGATTTTTCAAACTGAACACGGTCCATTGGTTCATAAGATGATTTCCCGAAATAAGTATATACAACCTAATATTCAGGGGGGCTTCACGGATTGACTTTTTTTCGATTAACCACTCCTTCCCCGCGAAAAAGGCCCGTTTTCGTTGCGATCACGGAAACTCGATTTTCAACCCTTCCGATCCATCCCCGGAGGTCTGCCGGGGCTCTATCTCTCTGGTTTTCCAACCTCTTTCCAATAGGTAAAGCTGCAAATCATTTGAATTTATTTAAATACGTTTTTCTTCATTTTTTTTCGAGAAAAGTGGCTTTTCACCCCCGAATTTTCTGTTTTTCGACATTCCAAGAGTACCAGTGTAAAGACGGCCAATATTCAGGGGGGCTTCACGGATTGACTTTTTTTCGATTAACCACTCCTTCCCCGCGAAAAAGGCCCGTTTTCGTTGCCATCGCACAAACTCAATTTTCATCGCTTCCGATCCATCCCCGGAGGTCTGCCGGGCTCTATCTCTCTGGTTTTCCAAGCTCTTTCCAATAGGTGAAGCTGCAAATTATTTGAATTTATTTAAATACATTTTTCTTCATTTTTTTTCGAGAAAAGTGGCTTTTCACCCCCGAATTTTCTGTTTTTCGACATTCCAAGAATACCAGTGTATAGAAGGCCAATATTCAGGGGGGCTTCACGGATTGACTTTTTTTCGATTAACGACTCCTTCCCCGCGAAAACGGCCCGTTTTCGTTGCCATCGCACAAACTCAATTTTCATCCCTTCCGATCCATCCCCGGAGGTCTGCCGGGGCTCTATCTCTCTGGTTTTCCAAGCTCATTCCAATAGGTAAAGCTGCAAATCATTTGAATTTATTTAAATACATTTTTCTTCATTTTTTTTCGAGAAAAGTGGCTTTTCACCCCCGAATTTTCTGTTTTTCGACATTCCAAGAATACCAGTGTATAGAAGGCCAATATTCAGGGGGCTACACGGATTGACTTTTTTTCGATTAACGACTCCTTCCGCGCGAAAAAGGCCCGTTTTCGTTGCCATCGCACAAACTCGATTTTCATCCCTTCCGATCAACCTTCGGAGGTCTGCCGGGGCTCTATCTCTCTGGTTTTCCAAGCTCTTTCCAATAGGTAAAGCTGCAAATTATTTGAATTTTTTTAAATACATTTTTCTTCATTTTTTTTCGAGAAAAGTGGCTTTTCACCCCCGAATTTTCTGATTTTCGATAATTTTATATTAAATCGATAATTTAAATTTAAATTCGACCACCGGAATTTGGACAAGTCCGCAAAAGGTTATTGGATTATTCCGTCATGGAAATTTTTACAAGTCCCAAAAAGGTTATTGTCTTATTAGATTATTTTTGAATAACCTTAAACGAGCGGTAAAAATGAAACACCGATTTACATCCTTATTTTTGGCTAAAAAACAGTTTCCACTTGGTCCCGTCTCGATTCCGCGCTTGCCCTCGATTTTCACCGATTCCATATATATAAACCCCCATGTGGTGGTGTTGGGTTATAACAGGTATATTTGGGTTATTTGGGTAATGGATGGGTTATTCGCGGAAATCCGCTTGGAAATGACGTAAATCGGCCTTTTAGCATTCATTACCCAAACGTTAC
Organism: Phymastichus coffea; assembly: GCF_024137745.1. Classification (NCBI taxonomy): domain Eukaryota; kingdom Metazoa; phylum Arthropoda; class Insecta; order Hymenoptera; family Eulophidae; genus Phymastichus; species Phymastichus coffea. The sequence goes on along the minus strand of NW_026707054.1, from coordinate 114,738 downwards.
CCAAATTACCCAAAGTATATTTGGGTAATGGATGGGTAACGAATGGGTTATACACCGGATTCCGCTTGGAAATGATGTAAAACGAATTTTTCTTATCGTTACCTAAAATCGAAATGGTTATTTGGGTTATCGGTATAACCCAACCCATAATTTTTTTTTCATAAATCGGTAGATTTTCGCGCGCGGATGCCAAAAAAACCAAAAAAATCGATTTCTACCGATTTTTGACAGGGAATTCGGATACCAAAAAAACCAAAAAAATCGATTTCTACCGATTTTTAACAAGGAATTCGGCCTGTTGGGTTGGTTAGTTGGGTTATTGGGTCAGTTGGCCTGTTGGGTCAGTTGGCCTATTGGGTTATGAAAAGTGAAATTTGAGTTTTTAACGCTGGTAACGGAACACTAGCTGGCGATGCTGGGAAAGGTTTGGTTCTTCAATGGGCAAAAATGAGCAAATTTATTTTAAACATAATGAATGTGTGTATCTTCTGGTTCTAATTTGCATCTTCTGGGTCTGATTGACAATCTTCGAGGTTAGATTCAGTTGATCCAATTCTTCCGGGTCCATTCAAAGGATACTTTTCGACGATGTGACGAGGCATGGAAAATTGAGGTAATAGGACTTTGGAGTAAAAAAAAGAAAATAGTAGTCGTTCTGAATAATGTAACCATTCGTTTATTATCCTTCGGTACAAATACATTTAGTTTACAAACATATAACAACACTATAACGGTGTCATAGTAAAGATATCCAGTTGGGTCGGCCTGGTCTGGTTCGGTTCCGATTGGACTGGTAGACTTATTTAGAGATGACTTACTCATTTTCAACGATGATCACAAGATACTCAGCAAGGAAGCTGAACAATCCTGAAATTTCAAAAAATTAACGAATGTGATGAGAGTTTTCAAATTACGATGAAATGATCAAAAATGATGAAAAAAGTAAAAAATATGAAAAATCTTGAAATTTCGTCAAATTTACGAAAAATGTGAAAAATCATGAAATATCGACAAAATGATGAAAAATGATGAAAACTGAAAAATCTAGAAATTTTGACGAAATGATGAAAAAGGATGAAAAAAGAGAAAAAAGTGAAAAATTTTGAAATTTCGTCAAATTTACGAAAAATGTACAAAATCATGAAATTTCGACAAAATGATGAAAAAAGTGAAAAATGTTAAAAATCTTGAAATTTTATCAAATTTACGAAAAATGTGAAAAATCATGAAATTTCGACAAAATAATGAAAAATGATGAAAAATGTGAAAAATAATGAAATTTCGACAAAATGATGAATAAAGTGAAAAAATCTTGAAATTTCGACAAAATGATGAAAAATGTGAAAAATCTTGAAATTTCGACGAAATGATGAAAAATGATGAAGAAAGTGAAAAATGTGAAAATTTTGAAATTTCGTCAAATTTACGAAAAATGTACAAAATCATGACATTTCGACAAAATGATGAAAAATGTGAAAAAAGGGAAAAATCTTGAAATTTCCACCAAATTACGAAAAAAGTGAAAAATCTTGGAAATTCGACGAAATGATAAGTAATGATGGAAAAATTAAAAAATCTTGAAATTTCGTCAAATTTACGAAAAATGTACAAAATCATGAAATTTCGACAAAATGATGAAAAAGTGAAAAATCTTGAAATTTCGACAAAATGTTGAAAAATGTGAAAAATGTGAAAAAATCTTGAAATTTCGTTAAATTTATGAAAAATGTGAAAAATCATGAAATTTCGACAAAATAATAAAAAAAGTGAAAAATGTTAAAAATCTTGAAATTTTATCAAATTTACGAAAAATGTGAAAAATCATGAAATTTCGTCAAATTTACGAAAAATGTACAAAATCATGAAATTTCGACAAAATGATGAATAAAGTGAAAAAATCTTGAAATTTCGACAAAATGATGAAAAATGTGAAAAATCTTGAAATTTCGACGAAATGATGAAAAATGATGAAGAAAGTGAAAAATGTGAAAAATTTTGAAATTTCGTCAAATTTACGAAAAATGTACAAAATCATGACATTTCGACAAAATGATGAAAAATGTGAAAAAAGGGAAAAATCTTGAAATTTCCACCAAATTACGAAAAAAGTGAAAAATCTTGGAAATTCGACGAAATGATGAGTAATGATGGAAAAATTAAAAAATCTTGAAAATTCGACAAAAAATGCGGCAATGCCCTGCGACTTTGACATTTTTTGAAACTCACACAAGCAATGCGAATGGACTTTAACATACATTTTTCGTAATTTTGTCGAAATTTCAAAATTTTTCACATTTTTTGTAAATTTGACGAATTTCAAGATTTTTCCCTTTTTTCACATTTTTCATCATTTTGTCGAAATTTCAAGATTTTTCACATTTTTCGTAATTTTGTCGAAATTTCATGATTTTTCACTATTTTCATTATTTTGTCGAAATTTCATGATTTTTCACATTTTTCGTAAATTTGTCAAAATTTCAAGATTTTTCCCTTTTTTCATATTTTTCATCATTTTTTCGAAATTACCAGATTTTTCACATTTTTCATCATTATTCATCATTTCGTCGAAGTTTCAAGATTTTTCACTTTTTTCGTAAATTATTGGATGTCATGATTTTTCGCTTCTTAGGTCGTTTTGTCCAAATGCCATTATTGCTAATATATTTTTTTGAACCTTACTAAAAAAAGTGAAAAATCTTGAAATTTCGTCAATATTACGAAAAATGTGAAAATTCTCAATTGAAATTTCGAGAAAATGATGAAAAAAGTGAAAAATGCGAAAAATCTAGAAATTTTGACGAAATGATGAAAAAAGTAAAAAAAGGGAAAAATCTGGTAATTTCGGAAAAATGATGAGAAATGTGAAAATTTTGAGAAATCTTGAAATTTCGACAAAATGATGAAAAATAATGAAAAGAGAAAAAAGTGAAAAATCTTGAAATTTCATCAAATTTACGAAAAATATGAAAAATCGGGATATTACGACAAAATAATGAAAAAACTAAAAAATGTGAAATGTCCGCGAAAAAGTTCATGAAAAGCTAAGCAAAAGAGCTCTAGAACACAACATGAATTCCGAACACAAACCATACAAAATAAACGACATTGTGTTACTAAAAAGTCACAATGCTACAGATAAATCCGAAGAACGCTTCAAAAAATTTATGAGACTGTACAAGGGACCATACATCGTACAATCAATCATAGGTATGGATACATACGTACTCCGTCACAAGAATAGAAAAATTCGGGGAAAATTTCACACCTCGCTATTAAAGCCGTATCACTACTATTAGTCGCTAGAGGTCGATTAAATATATGCAAATAGATTCTCCGAACTCATGCCTATATTCCAGCCTTCGCTGAGAAGATTTCTGAATAATTTTTGGCCATGGCCTCTTTAATAAAAGATAAGAGCACCCAGACCGATCTCTCGGATTTGAGGGACTTTATTCCTCATCCGCAGGGTCGGCCCTTTATGCCCTCTTCCAACCTGGTACCTTGGCTTGAGTGCAAGAGAACGCAAACTCCAGCCAGGTTCCCCCAGGTGGATTCCCCTATGGTGAAGCCACCAAAACCAAGGGTGAAGGAAGCCCCTATCCCTTTTCTGCCCTCCAGCGTTCCCCGACCTGCCAACACCGAGCCTGTTGCGGAAGAAAAAAAGGCTTCCAAGCAACAGCTCCGCAGGGTGAGGAAACGCATCGCCAAGCTAGGGGCAAGGATAGCAGAAAAAGAAGAGGAGATTAAGCGGCTAAGGGAGGAAGCAACCACCAGCGCCGTAGACCCTGGGGATCCCCCCGTTCTTTCTTACGAATAAAACTGTGAGGATGAACGATCGGATCGCGAAGAATCGATCAAATTTTATTATATTATTAATTCACAATTACTAATTGCTCTCAGCTGATTTCTGTTTCAGGTGTCGACTACTGGCATCCAGCAATTACTGGCGGCACGCTAGGCATCGTGGTAGCACGTAACTTGAGTTTGATTTCTCTTCCTTCTTCTTCTTCTTCTTCTTTTTCTTCTTCTTCTCTTCCTTCCTCCTTCCCTTGACGATAATCTTGCAGTTCAAGATTAGCGGAGAGAGGGGGTAAATTGGTATATTATTAAGCGAGAGAATTCACGGGAATCGAGAGAGAAATCGAATCGAAGGGAGAGCCGCATAGCAGTACACGGACATCACTGCCGGGGCAAAAGCATCGAGAAGGTCCCCCCCCCCCCCCCATAGCAAGGCCCTAGTCTGTTACAATCTTTGTGGCTGGATAGCGGAGCAAGTGTCTTCGTCGTCCCTCGAGCGCCTCTGGTGAGTTGCTAGTCTCTAGAGCATCCACCTTTATCTTTCTCTCTCTCTCTCTCTCTCTCTCATCGAGTACCTTCATTTTTTCATTTACCTTTCATTTTTTCATTCTCCTTTTTTTTCTATTGTGTCTAGATCATGGCGTCGTCATCTTCAGCTTCTGGTGAGGAGATTCGTCTTCGTCGCAGTTCACGGCTTTCTTCACGGGAACTGGATGTAAGGCCTCAGCCCATCGAGAGGTAAGTAGTTAATTTTTATGCGTATAAAAGATGATTGGAAACTAATTTTAATAAATTTGTTTTTTCGTTTTTATAGGCCGTCTGGAGAAATTAGTTTTAACGAAATTGATTTGCGTGCATATTACGACTATTTCCGTCACCGTTATTTCAACGATGACGTTGAAATGAAAGAGTGGCGGATCTATCGTGGATATGCGGGCAAACAAAATTTTGGGTTGACTGATTTCACGGACCGACACATCATAGTGAACGTGAAGAAGTGTGCTTCATTGCAGCAAGTGACTGGCACCATCTTGCACGAGATATGCCATGTTCACCTCTACTGCAAAGACGGTGAAAAGTTCGCACTGCGCCGATCATGGTGAGCTTTTTCAAGAGAAGCTCAAGATGATTAACGACCAAGGCGAGGACTACGTCGAGTGGTAGCGGTATTTGCTGCCTTTTATATTTTCTATCAATAATTTCTTTCCAAATAATTGATCAAACGATTTAAAATAACTATTTTTTTCTTATTCTATGCATGTATTTTATATTAAGAAATACAAACTTCACAAATTATAATTAATATTCTTTACATCCAAACACTTCAAAGGCTAGGACGTAATTGTCAAAGAAACCAAAAAATAACAGTCGAGATGTTCAAAGAAAAACCATAGAAACGCAGAAACAAACATCTTTCTATTATTAAAATCGATATTTAAACCATTTCTAATGCGTACTTGCACAATATTAAATTTATTGATTTATCCATTTAGCCGAAAAGAATTAGTAGCTGATAAAATTCATGAATGCCCAGGATAACCATACTGCCGAGGTTGGCGCACAAACTACGCTATTTGACAGTACATCATATCAGAGAACAAATAATAACTGATTTCTTTTATATAATTACCAGTCGCATTTGCTTGCGAGTTTAATTTCTAATACGCCATCTACCTAAGCATCTGCAAACTACACCAAAAGATTTAACTTAGTTGGGTTACTGCGTTCGTTTGCCTAGTTGGGTTGGGTTGGATTATTGTCCTAATGGATTCAAATTCACGGGAAAGGAATCATTAATCGAAAAAAAAATTAATCCGTGTAATTATTAAGTTATTTTCAGGGGGGATAATATGACTAACGAGTCAGTTTTACATATACCTACAAATTTATTACATAATTTTAATGATTTTACAATAAGTCTACGTTGGTTTTTTATTTGATAGTTTACATTTCGAAATTTACATAAATTTATGATTCTATTATTGAAATTTACTGTGGATAATCAGTTCCATTCATTTATTCTGTCCATGTTGCCTGTATTCCATGCTCCTTGCGGTTTCTCGGAGACGAGAAACGCGCTCACACCTGCTACATAGTGACCGTTATTACCGACGTCAGGCAACGATTTAGTCGCGTATCTGCAGTAGCATATGTTTGTTAAATGTCTTTTCGCGTAACAGTGACGAGCGAAAATTCGTTGACTGAATATTGACCTTCTATACAGAAGAACCCTTGAAAAATCGAAAATCGGAGAATTAGGGGTTGAAGAGGCACTTTTCTCGGAAAAAATATTGAAAAATAGTATTTAACATATTTCTAATAATGTGCAATGTTACCTATTGGATAAAGCTTCGAGAACCAAAGAGATAGAGCCCTCGCAGACCTCTGGGGGGTTGGGTTGGGTTGATCGGAGGGGATGAAAATCGAGGAATAAATATTTCTTGAAAATACACGCAAATTCGCTTACTATATTTATACGTAAAAAATATTCTATCTTTCGTTCGACAAATTACAATTATTGCGGTACAATGAGTAAAAAATGAAATGTATTATATATAATGCTTACTAAAGTAAAAATAATTATTGATTCCATGCAGAAGTCTTGTTAACCATCAAAAATATTTGAAAAGACTTCCTCATTCACAGAAAAAGGCATTTGTAAAGTATCATAAAATATAAATTAAAATGCTTTACGATATCCATGTATGTATGTACATTTTTTAGTTGATAGTATACAACTACTAACATACATAAATTTTACGTCTTTCTGTGAGTGAAAATTATTCACTGACAATGATATATAATCTTAATAAAAATACTTCTCAGATCGTTTTTTAAACAAAAACTCTGGAAACACAATGCTTTCTTTGGTACAATCTATATATTCACGAAATCCACGGAAGCATACCAAATTCTTTTAAAGTCTTTCGCACCTCTTTACAACTTTTCATTTTCTTCTTCTTCGCCGCTACTTGCTACATCCTTTATTGGAAAATTTATTTGTATCTCCTCCTCGGCCAAATTTGCACTTTTAGTCTGCTGGTTTTGATCGTTCCAGGGTTGAATTGTAGCTGAGCCAAATAGCCAGAAAAGTAGCGTGGCTGAACCGAATACTGCAGATGAGATGTAGAACATAATACTCCACTCATCAATTCCATTCTAATGAGAAAAACAATATAATCGTAAAAACATGTTCGTTAATCGAAAGAAAGTGTAAGGTGAATTTTATTAGGAATTTGACACTAGGATATTTAGTTAGATTAATTTAAGCGTTAACTTGGCCGCGATCGTTTCAGGATTAAATCTTAGTGGATCCCAATAACGAGAAAAGAAGTGTTGCAGAGATAAACACAGCGATGATATGAAAAATACGTACCATCATTCAAGAATTTTGTTTTAACCGATAGGAAAATTAAATTACAATATGTTCATTTAATTAAAGGCCAACATTTCTTCAATTTTTTACGAATTGAATAGTGAATTAATGTAAGGAAGAGGTATCAATTCGACAAATTTGAAAGAAAAATTCAATTATGAACTCACGTGTTCATTGGTGAGAGCACCGATGATAGCGGGAATGATGAACCCGGAGAAACTGCCAACAGTATTCATAATGCCATAGAGCGAGCCAGCAAAGTTGGGCGCGAGATCCTGATGATTGACCAAGTTGGTTTGGCAGGCGGCACCATTGAACGTGAGCGCTAAAATCATCCAGGTAATTGCTTCCAAAGATTCGCATTTGGCGTACGTCATTAACAAAAGGCAGACGGCAGGTCCAATGTGAGCTTTAATTGTAGAAATGTTTTTCAAATCAATGTCTTTTCTTTCAATTCCTAAAAAATATACGGGAATAACAACAATACAAGTAATCAAATCGTACAGAAAAGCATGAAGATTCGACGAATCCATCCTAAAGTAAGTAGTTCCTTCCTACGACAAAAGTCACCAGCTGCGGCGAAAGCTACACCAGCGGCCAGCCGCGAGATATAAGGAACACCAGTCAAGGCACCAGCCTTCTTCATGTTGAAACCAAGAATCTCAAGTGTGTACTTGGGTCCGTTGGTGGAGATGAAGTAAATTCCCCACATATTGGCGAAGTGAGCGTACAGTAAAACGAGGAATGGTAACGAAGTCAAGATGCTTATGATCGGCAGGGCAACTTTCTGTTTGCTAACCGAAGAGCCAATTTGCTCCTTAATATAAGTCTTTTCTTCTTCGGTAATAGTTGGATGTACTTCGGGAGTGTCGTAGGCTAGCCACACCCAGAGCAAATAGAACAGCAACATAAGGCCACTCGTCACGTAGTAAGCGGCCTTCCAACCCAATTCAGAGATTATCACACCACACAGGGACAATGTAACAAAAGTGCCGAATGGACCGCCCTGCATCGTCCATACGAACATGCCTTTCTCCGACGGTGGTACCCAACGAGCAATCATCGCGTGCAGTGCTGGATATATTGCACTCTGTAAAAAATCACCAGAATTTTTTAATTACTTTTTTTCAGAGTAGAGTATAGAATACGAATCTCACGATTAATTGGACAATAATATATTTGCTTGTACCGCACTTGCAATCTCCTAATAAAGATATATTTAACAGCTCTCTCTTTCTCTCTTCCTGTCGTGAAGTACAAAAAAATGCGGCCATATAGCTAGTATAATTGCAAAATGACCTTTGTAACGAGCATCATCCTTTCAGCCTCGGCAAACCATATTATTTATAAATACGAGTCTGATTTATTAACTTTATTGTAAAACATATGAATTCTTCGTTTATCATGGAAACCTGATTAAATGTATACATTTAATTCGGAATGTTCTCTCGCAAAAATTATTAAATGTGTAGATATTGAAGCCAGTAATTGCCTCAAGAATGTACGTTACGTAGAGAGAAAATAAATACCAATTTGCTATTGGCACTAGCAGCTAGTTCTGCATCATATTATACGTTACGTAAACTACAAGTGCAATGAATATTCCAATAAAACTAAAGTAAAACGTGTATAGTGATACCAAATAACTAGGAATTAGCAACGGATTATCTGAGAAAAGTACGTATGTAGATAAAAAAAGTGTCGATTAACTAGGTGGAAGGGTCAAATGGTCAGCTATGCTGTCTGCTACTATTTACGCAATCATGTTCCGCGGTAAACAATTTGATAATCACGACTATGCAGTCTCCATTAATACTTCTCTAGATAAATTTTTTTTTTTTACTTCGTGGCATATTCTTCATCCAAGATGTTGTATGTTCACGCTAAAAATGTGCACTGTTTGTTTTGCAAACTCATTGCTGCGGATGTGTGTTAATAATTCCGCACGGTAAACTATTTCTATTTCAGGGTCGCGAGACCGAAAAAAAATTACATTTAATTACAGTCTTTCAACTTGACTGACTGTTCTACTTTTATGTCGATTATTGTTACTTGTTACATAAAGAATATCTTCTCTTTCATGAGTGTGATAAACAAAAATGAAGAGTATTGTTAAAACCTGCGGTATCCGAATTGGACAAACTTTTGGTAGGAAAAGCAAAGAAATTTCATAACCAGTAAAGTTTCTTGAAAAAAATGTTATACTTGGTCAAACTTACGCCAAAGAAGCCAGAAATACATCTCAAAGCGAACACAAACATATAGTGATGCACAGCTACCCATGGAATTGCGAGATTTAGCAAGGCTGGAATCAATGTGGCAAAACTACAAAACAATACAGAATTATTTATCTATTTATTCGACGAGCAAAAAAATAGATAAAAATGAAAGTAAAGTCATTTAAACTCACGCAACGACTCTGGCACCGCCGAATTTCTCTGCGAGCATGCCACCTGGTATGCTCGATGGCAAAGTGCCGTAGAAGTAAGCAGCTAATATTTGACCTTGCATGTTCTGGCTCCATGCGTAGCGTTCACCAAACTGGAAAAAATATAATAAATAACCAGTTTTAGAAGAATTGAAAAAAAAAAAAATTAATAAAGAAATGAAACAATCTGATTTACATCGTCGATAACTTTGGGTGTGCTACTATTGCTTCCGAACTGATTAGCGTCTTGACAATAAGGTCCTTTCGTGGAGTTGCCTTTACCTGTTGGTTGTACCATGGCCACGATGATGATTGACAAATTAGTTCTTATTACGTATGAGAACATGCAGGCAAGGAACATTAGCGAGCCGAGGATCGCTCGCCTTGGTATCTTCATGGCTAAAGCTGTACCGACAAAATTCCTATTTGTTAGTTTAATTCTTTCGATAATTATTTCATGCTTTTTTGTTATTCGTCTTTGAGTTGTACTACACTTTAAACAGCGTAGTTGCGATAATTAGGTGTAATTCCTCCATCTTAGCTGCCTATCGTCTGTTCATAGAATTTAACCGAACGTTAATAACGTTCGTCTTCGATCATTTACTCAAATATCAAGTCAATACGTACTGTGATTCACGACAACAGGATCTTTATCGCCATAAACGTACAACTGATTCGTTCATATGAAGCCCATAAAAATTTCCACTCAATGAACTCATTTAATATCAATACTTTCCATTCAACGTGCGAGTATAGACAGTAAAATATACGATTAACCACATATAACGTAGATCAAAAAAAATAAAATTGAGACTAAGCGGTAAAAAGATACGATAACCGGTGGCTCGTATTTCTCATCGCTCCTCGCGGTTGCGATCGACATCTACATACAAGGTTGCCAGTCTTGTGTATTTAAACTCAACGCGAGGTAACTGACCCCGCGTATTATTAACTTTATAGGATGTCATATGCATGACTCCAGTATACGATACTGATCCACTTTTTTATGACTCAGATGCTGCACAAATTTCCTCCTCTTTCGTCGAGCTATGTTTTCAAAGTTCGTTTGTTGATATTTATATCGGGATTCAAAATTGAACTGCTGAAACTGTTTCAATATCGTTTCGTATCGTACCATAGTCTATTCATTTCTATTATTTTTTCGAATATCTCTCGTGACAAGGTTCGAATTCATCGTAAGGTGTCGATCGGCGTATCACGCGTCGACTTTCCCGGAGAAAAGAAATATAAGGACTTCGCGCGCGTAAGTGACGCACCTTCTGGCATAACAATAATTCTCGCGCGCATTGACAAATGATAATTGCGAGCTGTTTAATGTTAATAGTAATAACGATGGATGATCAGTAACGATGAATTGCGATTAAGTTTAATAAAAAGCTTATGAAAACAGTTGGTTGTGAAGTCTCAAGCAAGAGATTGTAAATTTTTAAGTATCCCTTTCCGTTAATCGATGATTTCCGGAATCCGGTTAACTCTTGTACATACGACTTATAACAAAACAAATTATACAAGACCTTAGCCAGCCGTGCAGTATCGTGGTATTCGAGTTCGTTTGCGCGCAAAAAGAAATTATTGGATTTTGGATCTCATTTTTTTACAAACTGTTATATAGCAATTTACGAGAAAAGCTGCGTTCACACTGCATGTTATTCATACAGTCATACCAAGTTCACGATTATTATAGAAATACTCGTTCAATAATTCCTTTCTTTCTGTTTTGTGCGCAGATACAAAAATAAAAACGTGTCGGTAAAACGCAAAAGAAATTCATGTGTATAATGCTTACCGTTGATTCTCCGAAGTAATGTCATATTGGAAAAAAAATCAGCTGCTCATGTGCTCATGTATATATGTGATACGTATTCACGTGAGTGCAGTGTGTATAATGAATGCTAGACGCAGTCGTCTGTAGCGGGCAATAATTCGCTGTAAGGAAAACGAAAAAATGAACGGTAAAAAAATAAAGCGAAGATGCACGTATACAAGAAACGTTTATCTGTTTAGCGAGATAGCGAACCGGCAACCCAGATGCTCTGGTATACGAGCGTGCAAGACAAAACATACGTAAAATCTTTGCGTAACGATATTGTCATGAGACGAATATCCCTTATCATCTTGTTGTACCTGCTTGACCATTCGCAAGGTCTACTTCGGAATTATCATCGTTCTATAGTACGGGCAATCATAATATACGTTCGTCATTTATCCCATTGTTTGCTTATACTACAGTTTTCTTTGGTAATTGTATAAATACTACTAATAAATATCATTTTTTTCCCTTGATGTAATATATTTGTAAAATAAAAATTTTCATAACAAGCAGTTTACGATGTAGCACGGGTGCGATCGGTTTACGCGTGCGAGCGCAGAACGTTGTTATCTTATTGCAAAGATTTTTTTTTAATAAGCATTTCAAAAACGTAATTGTTGTTGCCCCAGTTCTCTTTCGATTTATCAGCGAGCAAACTAAACGAAACGATAACCGCGTGACGAAAATTTTTTTAGAAACGACTTCGGTAAGTGTGAATAGATCTTTACTTTTTGCGCACGGAATGGGCCGAAAATAATTTCTCATCGTTTGGGTTTGAGTTGAGTTGGGACGGCGACTTTACTCGATATTTTTAAAAAGTCAATTGCAGCGACCAAGCAAGCTGAAGTATTACCGAGGAGACCTCCAAAAAAAAGTGCTCAGTGCGGCCACCGGGCAAGGTTGAAACGCTTGCGAGGATGTGCGCGTATATGGCAATGAATCGCAATTAGCGCGGCGGCTTTTCGTTGAGAATTCAAATATTTTCGACATGCATTAAAGCTAGACCTTGCTAAACTTTGTGTATTTTTTCTCAACAAAACTGTTATCTTTTTCTTTTCTTTTTTTGTCAAATCAATCGACGTAATTTGCTTTCGAACCGCTACATTTTCTCATTAAAGTACCACTGCGAATAATATGGTCAATTTGCTGCAATATTACACAGCAACAACAATTCTTAAACAATAATTTTTCTATAATCTCAAGAAGATTATTATTCGAATTTTCAAAAAGCAGAAAGAAAAGTTTCTTCGTTTCGAGACATATATATATATATTGAACTAAGAAATATTATACTTAAAAAAAGAAAAAATCAGTAAAATTCCACAAATATTCTCACATCAAATCGATTCTTAAAACAAAAAAGTTAGTCTTTAAAGTGAACGTGATAGTCACAATTTATGATATTAAAGTTACATATGTTATGATTCAACGAAATATTTATTAAACTTTAATGCGATGACGAAGCTAATTCCGTCGATAAAGTCAAAATATCAATAGAAATGCGAAAAACTCAGCCAACCGTGCAAAAAATAATGGAAATTTTTAAATTAAACCGCCTGGAAAACGTGATATAATCGCGGAAGGTTAGACAAAAATTCAAAAACGTTGCGAGAAAAATAAAACTTATTTTCTATTTGTAAATTATTTGTAAATATTATTTCGTAATATTATTACTATTTTTTAAATCTCATTGTTTCTTTTATTTTTATAAGGGAATAAGAAAGAGTGCGAAGCCATCATTCAATAATTCAAAGCGAGTCGGATGAAAATTAACTAAACAAAATATATACTTCAATGATGAACAGTAAGTATCAGAGATTTGGCAAAGCCAAATTCAAAGTTTCATTCAAGAAATATTAAGCGGAATTACAATATATTGCACTCCCCCGCGCACTCCCTTCGTCGTACGCTATTCGATCCACTTTTCACGTGTCAGCGCGTTTATATCATGTTTTCCAAAAATATAACGTTAGATTACGTATGAAAACATTTCTTCGTTTATATTTTTAGTTTTTTCGTGATGGTCACGCGGCACCACCTTCGATGTCACGAGTTTCTCTTTCGCACGTTTTAAAAATTCCATTGAATCTTGTTTGGAATGGTTTTACATTCGACATTTAACAGTCCTTTTCGCAGTTAAGAAAGCTTTCGTGTTAAAGGTTATTTATTCTTTTACCTGTTAAAATAGGTTAAAATTATAGAAAATAAAATGTTTATAATTGTAGTAATCGCAAAATTACCGATAGACTTACAATATTATTCATAGTCCATTTTAAAAACGAGGTCACATCGTATACTTATCCGTGCAAAAAAAGCATGTTAACGTCGAATAAGCTGTATTTAATATATAAAATGCCCATCAATCCTAAAAACAACTAATTGCTCTAAATCTCACCTATTTGTTGCTACAAATAGTAACTCTAAGCCGATGAATGCAAATACTATACACTCAACACCATGCCATCACAGCAGCGCGGGGAATTAAATTGGATGGCACTCTATAAACTAGAATTACCCGCAAACGACTAGTGTCGACTTCTCTTTCCTTGTGGCGCGCAAGCATCCACTGCCACCGCCACTTTATTAAGCCTCGTCTCCACTTTCGACCGAGTGAACATCGTTGCAAGATAGAATGGGAATTGAAGGCCGCGGTGAATGCAGAAAAAAAAAATAAAAACGCGCTTCTTTGCGAGTTTCATATATGGAAATTCAACGATGACGTTGTTAGCGGACATTTTACGCGTTTATTTCTGGTTGCTTAGAATCATACAGCACTCAATTGAACGAATTTTGTGTCTGCATATACACTTGTGTGTTGAAAAAAAGAGTGTATATAATTAGCACGTCGAATAAAAAAATCTGCCAACGACTTTATGCTACATACATGATATATTATTTTATTAAGAAACTTTCAATATACGCGATTTAATCATCGACAACAAGCGGAATAAAATAACTCGAAAAAAAATTACTTTAAAACGTAACACAACTAATTTAACGATAGTGGAGCTCTCGTTAATTTCTTAATAGCTTTTTCACTTTGGTCATAACCTAAAAAGGGTGCGACAGCCCTACGTGAACTGTAAAACTCGGAAACAACCACCAAACCGACACTAGTCATTGGCAAATCATGGTAATTTTCACATGCATAAGTCACTTCACGCATTTGATACGAAAAAAAAACCAAGAACGGAACCTCGCACATTTATTTCGGTGACCGCACGTCACAATTGATATCCGTTCCTCGCCGACATAAGATCAAGAGACGAGCCTCCCAAAATCGTTGAATAGAATCATCTCTCGCGCGCCCCTCACCGCTGCGCTTCTTTTATTTCTCGCCCAAGCCTACAATCTTCCGTTGGTTAAAACCTCTATATCGCTCAACATGATTTTTATTCACCTTTTCTATAACCGAGCAGACGATTACTAAATGTAGCGTGGCACAAATGCAGATTGCGCGGATGATACTATTTGATGTATATGCGCTATGATATATAGCGTACTATGCGTGGTATTTCCGAGTTTGCTTCAACCAGAGTTAATGCGCTTGCGCACCTAGGATACCTAGTAAAATGTTACAATATTTTTTATTTCTCTTAGACGTAAAAAATCGAGGTAAGCATCAGCTACTAGTAATGTTCATTTTTTTACGTAATGAATTCGTATATAATTATTTATTTATATCGAAGAAGAACACATCAGTATCGATTGAGTTTCAAATGATAACCGCGGTAACAGGAAGCAGAAAATGACTAAATAGTATGTACCTAGCTCAGAGATGGCAGCAGCAGTTTGGTGCCGAAGCTTACAACGTTCCAGCAATGTTGCGTGCGCAGAAACACGTGTGTAGTCGGCCAGGTCGCAATGAAAAAAAATAAAAGGATCTGCGCGCCGAGTGGTTTGCCGACTGTACGGATAGAATTACCCTCGTTAACTCCTGTAGCTGAGTCACGAAAGCCGCAGGATCTGCCGGAAGACTGGCGACGACGACGAACTTAAAAGGGGTCCGCGAGAACGTGCAGTAGACTATTTCCGCCGAGGGAGGCCTGCAGAGGCTCCTTGAAACGATTCCGGAGCCCGAGGAGAACCAAGAGCAGACTACCAGGCAACGGCTTCTGTGGGTGGCACAGCAGTCTCGCCTTAAGATGATACGGCGCGTAGTTCGCACCAAATTTGATTCTAACTCTTATAAACTCATATTTTTCGATATATTTTATTATTTTTCTCTTTAAAAAATAATACTTAATAACATCGAAATATTGTTACACGATGAACATACCTGTAATTATAGAAATTAAAACAAAACACTATGAAATTTGAGTTTTTCTTATTTAGTATATGTGTGTGTATATATTGTAATATTGTACGTATTCGTCAACTAGCGTTATTTAACGTGTTTTGCTCACTCAAATGTTATTTTTCTGTTATTTATTATTTGTATCATATAATCATAACTTTACTCAATAGCAGTGGTTTTCTACGGCCTTAGTATTATATTACTAATAGTAATACATCTTTAAATCGAATGTTTTTTTGCTCCCTCGTTGAAAGCATTCGTAAACATTCTTCAATATTAATAAATTCATAATTAGTTTCCGTTTCCCGAATACCTCTCACTTTACAATGTAAAAAACTATAAATTTAATTTTCTCCATTTTGTTTTATTAATTTTTTCTCTCGTCTCACTATATATTTGAAAACGACACTTTTCATTTCACAGGTGGTAATCAAATTATCAATTCTTACAAATTATATTCTAGCCAAATTTGAAATAATAGTTTCTTATTTTTTTTAACATGATTCATTCATACCATATTTCTATTTTTGCAAATTATTATCAATATTAATTATTCATAATTGAATTTACTGCTGCAATATAAATTTCGCACTTTTATAGATATATAATACAAATATTTCAAATTATACGAAAATTCAGATTTTCGCGTTTTTTTTTAGTACCAATAAATCACAATTGGATGTCGGCGATTTATCATTTTCTTAGATAGGAATAGGAATAATAAATTGATTATTGATTAGTTTTACTTATTTTTTGAAGAAGTTTATTTCACTGCTCTGTGATGTAATTTTTTCTTTCTGGCATCTACATTGTATCAAATATTCAAGTTCTATGCACATTCAGCTTTTACTCAAACGAAAACAAAGCTGTCCAGTTGAAGAAGCTAAAGGATTTCTGTAAATATAAAAATCGTGAGTCTATTTTTTAAATATTTGAAAAAAAGAACATGTTTACCGTGAAGTAAGAATTTCGACAGAAGTCACCACGTGCACGTACCTAAATTTTTCCATGAAAAATTTACTTGCCAAGACGTTGATGTCTCCCCAGTCACTCTTGATATGAAATATCTGCGGCACTATTAAATAGACTAGAGAAGATATAGATACGAATATAGGCAAAGAACTTGAGCGCATCTCCAGAATTTCGAGGCATTTGGCTACACACCCCAGGCGTTTAATTAGATATCCGTCGAGCTACAGCACGTCGTCGAGTAACAAGTGTATTCTTTCTAGGAAGCTCCTCTTAATCGACGTACATCTCAAACTTTACGTGCTTTCTCATGCGTTTTGTAACACATGTCAATCGTATCAATATTTACGAACAAACTGAATATCCGCTAGTCCGCTCAACTTTATCCAAAGCAATATTTAGCCTGTCGGAAATTCTTCTGCTTTTGCAAAGAAATGACGTCTCGCCAAGAGTCGCGTAGAAACTATCCGCGAGGAGAAAGAATGCGAGGCAATAATGACAGCCAATGTGCATGTTTTATGAACTGCTCTCACTTGTCTCAGAAGATTATTACTTAACAGATAACAATTTCCTACTTCGCCGATACCAGCTCCGTGAAATATTAATAGCGTCGTTTCCCATACGACAGGTATGCATCTATATTGGCAGTCGCTAGCGAGACACTGGTAGACTCACATATCGCACGCAGCGGGGAACACATCAGTCTACATCATCTCTACATGTTACTATAATAGAACTCTTCGGCTTATTCCAAAATACGAGTTTTGGCCATCTACGTGACGTAATCCTATGTGATAGTAGTTCAGATTTTACAATATCGACAATGAAGGTGTACAAATTACTGCCGCAAAAACGTAGGCAACTGACGTAAATACAACTTTTTTGTATTGTTTCATTTTCCAATGTCTATAATTATACTAACTAAATGCACCTGGAATATTTTTACAGCGTAACATAATAGATCGTGGATAGCGTATAGCTTTTTGGAAGTTCAATATTATATGAATTTTTTAAATATGATTACGACTTAATTTTTGTCGTCAAGGACACATAAATAATCTGTAGGTAATAATACTCCCTTTGTCGGATACAAATGGTACGTTCGCTTTTCATTTTCATTTAATCAGTTTTTTTTTTTTTTTGTAACTGTAATTTTCAATTTTTGATATTCACGAATTAAAAATAAGCAATTGATCACGTTATCATCTCCTGTTAAACGAAAATTAGATTTTCGATAAATTGTTTCTTGAGAATATAGAGCATTTTCAATAAATATTGGACGTTACGTTGCCTGAGGAAATCGATACTTCGGATGAGAATATGCTAGTGCAATATACGTATAGGAAAATTGATGCAAAAACGCGAATTTTGTTTTCATAAATAAATCGTAGAGTTGGATATAGCAACTATCGAAAAAATCTACAGTTTGTCAAGAATGTATTACGCGGATTGTGTAAATCCATTCAAATAATCATATTTTTCAAATGAAGAGATGTTATAATGTAGTTTTTAAAGAAATTCGTACGAATAATACATGATTTAAACAAATAATATTCATAGTGTTCTAAATAAACTAAAGAGTGCTCTGATAACTAGTCTTAACTACGCATACTATGTCCAATATAAACTAGGTTCACGGTGAACATTTAAATCTTTGAACGGAGTGTATCAAAAGAATATGTGACTTATATATGCGAATTTGTAACTATGTGAATGACATTCCCTTACATAACATGTTAACCACGGTAGTTCAAATCACACTGCTAATCGGAATTGCCATGTAGATTCTAAAATTAGTGATGTTTCGATTCTGAAGTGATTTTTGATATCACAGGCTGACAAAATTTGAAAAAAATTAACACCTAGAGACCAGTTAAGATATTTCCGAAGGCATTTGATGCGCTGAATCCGAATCTAAGCTTAGAATTGCTTCCTCGCCTTCAGTTTTCAAGATATCCTAACCTAAAAACGTCAAAAATACGTTTTTTTACCGTTTTCCACCCTCTGTAACTTTGTAAAAAAATGTATTCTTTTTGCAAATTTAATGACGGCATTTTAAAGAATTAGTCTTGTCCTTCAAAAGACACTGCTCATTTTCAATATCATTTTTCTCGACAGAGATATCACACATTGAAGTATGATAAATTTGCATTTTCGCAAATGTCGTTTAAGCAGAGGAAAGTTTCGCTGAAAGATAACAGTGGTAAACCTAGCGGGATACAGGATTAGTGGGTTAAGGAACTCAAGATGTAATGGTTGGGGGTTATTGCAGGGTACAGGGATCTTGGGTTGAGATACTTGGGATGTAGTGGACCGAAGTTATTACCTTGAATAGTACAAGGTTTTTTGATTAAGGCAGTTGGCATTATATTTTATTTTTTAGCGAAGATTATCTTTAAGCGAATCTTTTCTCTGATTAAACGACATTAGCGAAAATGCCAGTTTATAATACTTCATTTTGTCATACCTTTGTCGAAAAAAATGATATTGAAAAAATGTGAAGTGTATTTTAAAGGGCAAGAGTTGTTTTTTAAAGTAACGTGGTCAAATTTGCAGAAAAATATTTGTTCACAAAGCTACAGGGGTTGAAAAATAGCAAAAACGTGTTTTTGACGTTTTTAGATTAGAATATCTCCAAAACTAAAGATGATAGAGCAATTCTGAGCTCGGTTTCGGATTCAGCGCACCAAATTCCTTCGAGTACACCAGGTCCAGTCTGTGGGTGTGAAAACGTGTTAGCCTATATAATTTAACGATAGTAGGCAGTTGATTGACCGTTTTGAAAATTAGATGAATGAAAGATAGGTGTTCTCTTTCGTCGTAAACCGTGTAACAATGGGTCGTATTTCCTTTTCTTTTTCTTAATATACGTGCATGAGAAAATTAAACATGCAGAGACGAAATCTCCTTTTGTTACGAAATGAGTATAAAAAACCCTGCGCGAGGTCTAAGCGACTGTTCCAGTTCGTGTCCAAGTTCAAGCGTGAACTTAAAAACAAGTGTTAGTAGTGTAAAGGAAAGGAGAAAGTTGAAAAATAAAAGTAAGATATCCAAATCAAACCGGTCGTTCACTCTCTCTCTCTCTCTCTCTCTCTCTCTCTCTCTCTCTCTCTTCGGAAACCAGGTACTACAATCAGTTGGACTCGGGGTATTTTCACTTGTGAATTACGACTATCGGCCTCCGAACTGCCTGCGGCAAATGTATGAACTGGTTTGTACGTTTCTATCATCAGTGTATATTCAAACAATGTTGTTATAAGTTTTGGACACTAATGGTTCGGAGGCTAAAGTCTATCGCCACCTAATAGCGATCTACACGCAAATAAATTAGTGAACCAACATAACGTGTATCTACTCTTGTATACTTCGTAACAGCGCCAAATACGATGCAGCAGTGTTGAAGACCTGCAATGAGAATAAAAAATTGACGTTCAATTGTTAATAAAAAGAACTGCCTAAGCTCACTTTTACCTCGGTAATTTTGCGTCTACACATGATCTGCAAAAAGCTGACAATCTGGCATTGCTTTTGCGACCTAAGTACGATGAGAATGAGATCACGTTGAACTGTGGTAGGAAACGTGAACCAAGAAATCTCCAAGAAGACTGTTTGGGCAATGGCCCTACTCTCCTGGATAAGTAATTCACCCGACCAGCACCATAGCGATAGTTGTATGATCATGCAAATAAAGTAGCCCGCGAATTTGATGATTTCGATCTCAGAGCAGTTATCACTCTTGATCAAGGAATACCCGTTCGTACAAATAATTAAACCTGCTGTCAGCACATGGACGGTGGCCATTGGCCCTATTATAGCGTTCAACTCGTCTGTTACTCTAGACATGAGATTTGTTTTTTCGATATCATATATGCATATGTCTTTATTTCAATGAGCTTCTATAATTATTAATGAATGTTATGAACTAAATGTATACTAAAATATAAAAAAGTGATTGAATTTCTGAAATATCACAAAAAACGTTCAGTGCAGTTAGGACACACGTATGGATGTCTAAGCGTGTAACACGTACTATTTTGATGGCTCATTTACTGAACTTTATGTCTTTACGGAAAAATCAAATATCCGATACCTGATAACATGTTGATGATGCGCGATGCATCGTCTAATTTCTATCACCATGACATCGCCATTGACGTGTGGTATTTTCTCGCGACAAGTTTCCTTACCGATGGCTCTGAGTCGCGCACTTATCAATGCGAATTGCCCAGTGAGATGTAGTATGATAGACATAGCAGTACAATCGGTTGCGACAACCGACGTAAGGGCGCCCATCAATGTCATCATTTGCCAAATAATCAGAATCTCGAAGACCGGCGACTGCTGATAGTCAAATCCGTACCTAAATATCAGACGATAAAGTCAACAGACGTCTTAATTTCTTGGCTTTCTGGGATAAATACATAACTAATAATCAACAACTAACAAAGTGTCTATTATAAGTATACGCCGCATGTCCGTTTGATTATCGGCCCTTTGATATTTAAACTCATTGAAGATGGCAGTCAGGAAAAACGTTATGACGTTTGCGAAGCCCGTGATCGCACAGGAAATGGTGACTGTTTTTCCCCAAATTGCGAAATATTCAAAACATTGCCGTTCTTTCTCCTCCTGGCTTATTTCCCAAAATTCCTTCAACTTATTTAAGACTTGAATACAGGAATGGCGATGTAATATAATATATGTAAACTTGAACACTATCAAGAAATGCGAAAATATAATGCTGCTGCAGTCTTTCGTATTCAAAATAATAAAGATGACAATATCATTATTTAATAGGAATGAAGAGGAGATCTTATGAAATATATAATTTTACCTGATAAGATAAAAATATTACCCCAGTTCACCCAGATAGTGTAGATTAAGCCCATAATTATGGTGCACTCCAAAGTAACATGAAGGAAAATGCGAAAATACGTAAAAAGTCTAGACACAGTAGTAGCGTTTGAAGGCAATGGCCAGATGCCTATAGTGGTCAGTAAATATATGTTTGGCCACAACACTCCTTCCAGACTCATATGCATTTTCTACGATATACTTTTGAAAAATCAAATAATAATGTAAATACTTTATTCGGTTTGGTATTCAAAGCTGACTTTAGTTCTTTGCTTGAGTTTTGATCAATTCTAATCTGTTACAGCTATCCTCCTTCTTTTCAGTTGATTTTTGTAGAAAACACTTCAGTTTCTTCGTTCTGCAGATATAATCGAACTATGTAGTAGAATTAAGCTCGACTTCATTCATATTAGCTATATGACTTATTAATTCGAGTGTAATTGTAAAGTTCTTCTAAAGTATTCTTACATATTATTCGTATCAAATAGTAAGCTAGAACAAATGACGTGCAGTTGTAAATATACTTTAGACAAAAAGTATATCAATTGTCTTAAATTTATTCAAATATATATGTGTGTACAATGTTAAAAAGTGATATGGATAAGAGTATTTTAATTTGATACCTTGTTCGATCAAGAATAACCCAAAATGATATTACATACTTACAATGTACCCTGTACCCTCAAGTGTTTGATTATTACGATGCACTTTGATAGATGTTATATCAATCGGAAATCGTTAGTTTTGATCGTGCAAGGTATCAAACTAAAACTATTAATTTCTATTCTCCCAATCACTTTCCAAAATTGTTGTAAACGGAACAAAAAGTCATCCTTTACTTATGTGATTTTTATAAAAATCTACGACTATTTACATTAAATAAAAAGAGGAAATAAGTGTAGAATTTCTAACGGAGAAAAAATATTTCCCATTCTAAAACTAGGAAAAATGAATTTTTTTAATATGATTCATCCGGGAACATCAATGCAGTCACGTATTTGCACGAATAGTATGTGTGTTATGATAATTGTATCAATATAGAATACAAAATTGGTCAGATGTAGAAAAAAATGTACAGTTAACATAACATATGGAACAAACTACTGATCAGTAATATAAAACTGCTGTGTCTTTAATAACAAAAAAATGTTCGTTAATGTAAATTTGTTATTACTTGCTCAAAAAATTCTAACAATAACGATTAGAATTATACCATGTAATTCAAAAATAAACAATCTTTCTTCTAATAAACTTCTTTATTAAATATGCGATTAATCCTAAGATAATTGGTATTTCTTTCTGTAACTTCAGCAATGAAATATAACTTTTATTTGATGGCTTGTGAAATATAAGAAGCTTACAAGTTTAGTATGAGATTTCAACAAAAATTCATTGAAAATTCGGTATCTGAAGCTAACTTTGATGTATAAAAAACATATTTACACTGTAACGTTGTCTGCTTAGCAGGTGAGAAGGAACTGACGCCTCCAGCGTATAGTTAGTGCAACAGTGTAAATAAATGAAGAGCTTCACCGATGGCCTTTTATTTGCTGCTGTGGCGACACTATACTTTCTCGAAAACAACCAGGCATTATAGTAACTTCGTCAAGTATTCATGGTCTCGTGTGACGTATTTGCTTTTTTTTTTTCGTAGTCGTGATCGAGACATCTTAACGTGACGATCCTGCTGAGTGCAACGAATTGTTGAATCAGAGAAAGCATGATTTGTCAGAATTTAAATTTTGCACGGTAAATTATCATCGCAAAATAATACATATTTAGTCGGATAAACGTGATAAGTATTCAATAATAATGGACGATGAAAGTGGAAATTCGTTGAGAAGTTTATGAATAAAAATTGTAAGTGACGTGTTTTTAGTGTGACTTACAACAAATTCAAATTCACAAAACGTAATTACGTATGTATTACGTAACTCTCATAGTGAAGTTCGATCATGTGCCGATTCGATATATATTTGAGCGCTGTATCAGTCACTAGGATTATAACATTTATAAATATTGTGCATATGTAACAAATAAACTAATAACAAATAAATCCTATTACATCAACTTGATAGGCGATTGGGCTATTTATATTATTTTATGCTACGAAAATCAATAAAGTCGAGCATATCTGCATATATACTACGCACCTCTATCGCGCGCGGCTTATCTTGCAGCAATGAATGTACAATTTGATTCGCATAATAGTGTTCTTGTATGTTTCGAAGCATTAATACGAGTATATTTAGCTTTTTATGTAATGTACCATTAATTAATACCTAAATTTAATCTTATTTTATAAGTGTTAGTAGATATGTACCGCAGCTAATGACTTGTTATTAGGTTCATTATTACATAGATGAATTATATACAGATTTGGCTATATATAACTAAATGCTAAAATGCTAAAATTTTGACGGAGTAGATATTTAGAAATGTATTACGTTGATAGTTTGTTTTTGATGACTTTTTGTTTTTATATATATTTTTGAAAATTTAATATATATGTTAGGCACCTGACAGTATATGAACTTTCGTAATCATAAATCCATTGTTGATATTATGAATATTGCGATAATAAATTCAATTATCGACAGCTTGGAGTCGGGGAGTCAGTTATCTCATCTGTTACGTAGCCTAACAGCCATGATAGTCCATTCGTTTCCAACACATGTCGAACAAAAAGAAATCCAACAGCTTGGTCAAGTAAACAACAATTCGAATATCGATAGATGTTGATGATCAATTCCGCATCTGAAATATCAAAAGACAATTAATGAAGGAGATAACACACATTACGATGTTTCCCACACCTATTTAAAAGATGTTGACTGCTTCGGTCAACGCTGCGAAACACTGGAAATTCGTCTGTAGTTCGTGCATCTCTAATTGATGATAAATACACACTAAGCATCCAGTTACAGATGAATGCCAAAAATAAATAGGAACTAATTTCGCGTCAATCATTCGAAGCGAGCAATGCTAAGAGTCGATTATTCGAACAGATACTAACTACTAAGTCGTTGCTAAACGATGCTGCGTATACGTTAGGTGTTTTATCTGTGGACTGACAACAATTCAAGCATGATAAATGAAGTACTTGAACAGACGGTTATTTATTTATTTTCAATAACATATGAAACACACATATAGTAAGAAAGCATTCGTTATAGGTATTAGAGTAGCATAACGAAATTTTAAAAACACTCAATTATTGATTCCAATGAAAAATGATCGGTGTATTCTGATTAAGTAAATGACCTTATGGGCATTACAGTGATTTATAGTAAATGCATATGAATGATAATCAGTCATAAGTAGTGTAATACATCTAATCTTGTATACTTTGTAACAGTGCCATGTACGATCCAGCAGCGTTGAAAACCTATAACCAGCAAAAGCACATTGACAATTTATTCCATAAATATTGCTGGGACTTGATGGAAAATTGTAAAAACTGGCTCAACCCTCACCTCGGTTAATTTACCTATACACATAACTTGAAAAAAGCTGATAACTTTACTTTCCTTTTGTGACCTAAGAATGACGAATCTGAGATTGCGTTGCACTCTAGTCGGGAGCATGTACCAAGGTATCTCCGAGAAGACTGTTTGGGCAATGGCACCGCTCTCTTGGATAAGCAATTCGCCTGGCCAGCACCATAGCAGTAGCTGCATATTGATGGCGACGAAGAACACGGCAAATTTGACTATCTCAATGCCGCCGGTGTTACCCTTGATCAAGGATAAGCTGCTCAAGCAAACAACTAGGCCTGACGTTAGGATCTGAGCGAATGCCATTGGGCCGATGAGAGCGCTCGTTTCCTCGGTCACTCTAGACATATCACGATCACTCAAGAATACAATTTCGTAGACAACATTTTTATTTCTTTTCATTTATTATTTTCATTATCTTTGGGAAGGGCAACTCTGGCAACAAGTTGTCGCGTGAATTATCACAGAACTTATTTCATGATTTTTTTTCGACTGAATAATAATGTGATGAATGGTGTGAAACATTATATATAAAACCATGCGATACATCATACCACGTCGAAAAAAATATCCTTATAAACTGTATTTTTTCATAAGATATTTCATATGATAAGCATCATACGATTCTTCACAGCATTTGTCACATAATTCGGATAATAAAATCATGTAATGCATATTGTCAGATAAATCATGTGTTGAATATTGTAATAGTCTCTTAATATAACCTTTTATTAGCTTTACTGTCCAGTGAAGTCAATTCATTATTCAACGACGTCACTTGTATCTTTGTTATAAAATTTTCAGAAAGTATCATAAGCAACATTATCATCGCAAGATTTAATACACGATATGTCACATAATATATCACACGATTATTTACGAACAGATAATTAAAATTTTGGCGAATAAGTAAATATTCAAATATTTAAAATATTTAAAATTCAAATATTTAAATATTTAAATATTTAAAAAGTAAATATTTAAATATTCAATATCGTTGCTCGGAATGCGTACATATTTTCTTTTTGAAAATTTTGTAATAAGGTAGTAGTTCGTCGTTAAATGATAGGTTACTGACAACCGATGAAAAGAAATGCACGATGTAATACAAAAATATTGTTAAATATGTGTTTAAAATATTTGTTGTTTATTAAACCGACCGTAAACATGAAAGGAAAATCCATTGGGATTGATGTCTATTTTATACCTGACAAGGCGTCGATGATGTTCGATACAGCGCTCAATGTCCACAATTATCTCGTTCAAGTGGCGAATTTTGTGAGAGTAAATGTAATTACCGATGTTTCTTAATCGTGCACTTATAAATCTGAATTGGCCAGTCAAATGTAATATAGCAGTCATGACAGTACAATCGTTGCCAATCATCGTTATGGATGCGCAAAAAAATTGGAATATTTGAAAAGTAAACAGCAACTCGAAGAACGGTGACTGTTGATAGTCGAATCCATAGCTGAAATATCGCGGTTAGACAATGATTTTGAAATGAATTGTAAATCAAAGTATAAACCATATGAGTAACCAACGAAATATCCAGAGGAAGTATACGACGCTCGTCAGTGCGATCATCGGCCAAGTGATACCTAAAGTCATTGATGATCGGAGGAATCATAAACAGTACGATATTTCCGGAAGCCGCCGTCACGCAAATGATGGTCACTATTTTTGCTATCCTTGCAAAATATTCGAAATTTTGCCGTTCCTTTGCCACGTCGCTTATCTCCCAGAATACCTGAAGCCAATGGTGTACTCGACCACAGGCACGGCGATGCATTATCACGTAAGCCAATTTGAATAGCATCATCAAGTGCATTATCAATATAGCACCGTAATCTGTCGTTCAAAGCATGCACTCGTTACGATTTTTAGCACCGAAGACAGCTGGACTTGTAAATATATACCTGCTAAGACTGAAATGTCACCCCAAGTCAGGCCGATAGTGTAAGTTATGGGTATGATCACCAAAGACGAGCAAATGACTTGGATGCAAATGCGAAAACATGCAAAAAGCCTAGTGAAAATGTTCGAGTTCGATGGTAATGGCCAGATGCCGACAACACGCAGTAAATATATGTTTGGCCATAACATTTCTTCCAGACTTGAATGCATCTTTGATCATTCAAGTCAATTTAGAAAATGCCGGCGTAACAGACTTTAGTAGTTCGAGATCTGATACTAACTCTACAATTATGTATATCAAAATTATGTAGTCAACCGGGCAATCGTCAAGCCATGATCACCCGTCTGTCGAAACTATAGATCGGGGATTCGAATTTAGAAAAAGTTATCGATAAAAAATGTGAATGCCCTTCTTATTTGTTTATTAAATAGGTGAAAGACCATAATCTAACATTTTTCCGTTGCTTCGAGAGAATGGGTTCAATTGAAAATGGTCAAAATAACGAGACTCTATTAAATGTCGGAAAACCAGTGTGTCGAAATCCAATTGCGAGCGGAGTCACGCACGCTCCTCCCGAATGCCGTCTGCTTGGCGCGCGACGATGAACTGAGACCGTTCGATCGTCCACGCACAGCGGCTGCACGGCTACATGCAAAAACAACGAAGCCGAGCCGGCACTCCCTCATTTTTGCCTGGTTTTTTCTTTTTCTGGGATGATTGGTAGCTAGTGCGATGAGCGCTTCGTTAAATATTCAATATCGTTGCTCGGAATGCGTTCGTCTCTTCCTCCGCGCGTAGTTGCGATCGAGGCATCTCGGAGCGAGAAACCGGCCATTGAGACACGAGAAAGTCTCGAGACCCCTAGTTCCTTCGGGCCAGCGCCAAGTTTCGCATCGTGCGATCACGCAGAGGCGAGAAAAACAGAGAGCTGCGGGGCAGCGGTCATTTGCATAGTAAAACTGCTTTCGCTGTGTGACTGTTCTCTTACTTTTCCTCGCACCATGCAACTCCCTTCTTCTTCGCACCATCTAATTAACTTCGCCTCACTTCTATAAACACGCCTGTAAGCTATATCCGTTAGCTATCGAAAAACTTCAAACGCCGATCTTGTGGTAGCTTCTCGATTCGAATGTATTTTACTGCACGTTGAAATACTCATTGGCCAACTGCGAATCATTTCAACTCGGAAACTTCCGGCCTGCTCACAATGACTTTCAATTTTCATCCTTATCTTCAATAATTTAAAGCTAAAAAATTTTCAATTTCAATTTATTTAAAAATTTAAGGTATGTAAAACAATGCACAACTGAATGAATTTTAAATGCTACCTATTTTTGACAATTTGAAATATTTCAATGGGATTGAAATCACTAGATTTTTACGCACTTTCCTTCGTGTAACAGTTGTAAAAAATTTCAAGATAAATGCAATGATTACAAAAGTAAAAATTACTGTCGGCAAGAAAGACGCGGCTGACAGAACTTGAATTTATATCACTTACTTGGTAACCTGTGCAATTCATTTTGAAACGACGATCGAGCTATATTTTTATTTTGGCAAAGCGATTTTGATCTATCACAAAAATCTTAAATGTTATCCGTTCTCGGCTAGGAATCCCACCTTTGCTAAGAAAGTATTGATTGAATATGAGAACCCCGTGGGTGCAGAAATAGAAAAACGCAGGCGAGAGAAAGTGTTGAAAGATATCATTAGGGGAACACGAAGAGAAAGAAAGAAAGGCGTAATTGCAGGTAGTTTATTTTCAGAACGATCGTGTACTGCAACATATTCTAGCAATCTGCATAATACAACCGTTTCTGCCAGGCTTCTTACTCGCGAAAACTTCTTTCTTCGCACTATCTAATCAACTTTGCGTGACTTCTTAGAGGACGCGTGTACGGGTATAGTCATGGTGTGTACATTCTTTTGCAATTGAAATCTATCGGGTCGAAAAACCACCAATCTTGGCTTTTTTGAATTAAGATACATCTTACCGTTGAATTTGTATGATATGACTGATGATATGCAAGCTTAAAATTTTCCAGTTTAGTAATTTTAGTACTTGAAAGAATTGGCAGCTTTGTGGTTAAAACAATTGATCTTTGGATTGACCTGGAACTGAAAAAGTTATAAATGATGCCATCCCTATTATTAGATAAAAGGGGAATTATTCTTTACTTCCACAGGTTATACGAATTGAAAAACCAACAAACGACGATACCGATTTTTTGGATTTCACTGTCAAGAAGGATTAATTTTTTTACGTGGATTTCTTCTTCATATCGTATGATATATAAGTTTTTATCCAATCATTTTTTCACTTATATGTGCGTGTTTGCCGTAAAATAATCAATACAAAACCATACACCAATACACTATCATGTCTAATATATCGTTTATTGAAAAGTAACTAAAATAAAATGGTCTTTACTTTAGATTCCGTTTAATACTAATGTTTAATGTTTGTTTTAGAAATAAAAAAATTTTGTAGCAATAAAATAGAAGAAACAGTAATTGGCTTTCTTTTTCGCCGTCACTTCGACATTGCCGTCATCAAATATTTACGCTGAAGATAAAGATCTCGCTAAGGAATGTTCATTGGAGTTAATGAGTTAACCATCATGTTCGGTGATCCGAAAAAAGGCCAGAACAAATTAAAAGTCACGAGGCTTCGTAAATCAACAGAAGGCGATATTCATAATCGACGGCAATATTTGGTGAGCAAATAACAGACAAAGATTTTATTATACGAGGACTGATAATCATACATAAGCGTTCAGTCATTGCTTCTGGAATATAACCTTTGACTCGGGGTACGCATGATCATTCACTAAAATATATTTAAAATATTTTTGTTTTATTTATATATCACATGGTATCGTCAATACAAGTAATAATCATGACTGCAGATAAAGTCAATAATCACAGCAAAATATTCACGTCTTGGTCATTCATTGTCACAAAAAAAAATTAGTTTTCAGCTTTCTTCTTCTGTTTCATCTGAATGCTCTGTAAGCTTTGACCTTTAGTTTCGGGCAAGAAAAACCAATAATACAGAGTGGACGTATAAATCCCAGTCGAGTAAAATAAATATAGATAACTTGGTCCAACGAGATTCTGCAATGGAAGAAAAGTGACGGTAGACAGCGACGAGAACAAAGCAGCAGTGGCACTAAACATCAGACTTGCCAAGGACTTGAGATTCGGCGGGAATAGTTCGCTAACTAATATATTGGGTACACAACCCATACCAGCTGAATAGGATACCGTATAGATGAGAAAACAAATACACGGCAACCAATTGAGGGTCGCAGTAGAATCATTTTTGAGGAAGATGAAGTGAATACCGAGACTTGTAAGTGACAATGCCATTCCGAGACTCGACGTTATCATTAGGAAACGACGACCAAAACGGTCGACTAAAAATGTTGCCAACAGACCTGATATAATGGCAAAAAAACCGTTTATAGTTACTAAAGTACTCGGAGCTATTATTGTCACTTTGCTGGCCGTTATGATTATTTCCATGTAGTTGTTGATCACGTTGTAAGCGCCGAAATATATGAACACGTTCGTTAGAAACATCAGACCGAAATTCCTTAGGCTTTCTAGAAATAACATAAAAACGATAATAATTGTTAACTTGAATTTGTTCGTCCCATACTTGAAATTATAAATAAGAAATAACTCACGGCGTTGTCTGAACTCAGCGAATCTCTCTTTAAGCGACACGTCAGATTTACTGATGTAATCTTTAATCTCATTAAGTTCTTGCTTCACATCCTGTTTTCTACGAAACCACTTGAGTGATTCTTCAGCCTTTTCAAGATTCCCCATTGTCACATGTCGATGTGGCGAGTCGGGTATCAATGGAAACAATACGAGGAACATAATCGTAGCGAAGATACTAATGTAGGCAAACAGTTTCATGGAAATGTAAGGCCCCATGAGATTGCCCACGAATACACCAACTAGTTGCGAGGTTGCATTCCACAATACCTGCAATAGTAGTATGATTGTCGTATGTTAATCGGAGAGTATACTACACACGAAGCTCACGAAGGTCGAAGAAGACGGTTATCATTGATAGAAAACAACTAATGACGCGTGTTCTTCTTTGACCAAACGAGGGCTCGTTCGTAAAAGAGACATTGTTATGCTCGCCAATGATCCACGGATTTGGGGATCAGCAATTTCGGCTAGATAATGCGACATGGTTGTCCACACGATACCCATTGAAAAACCACAGAGTATCCGGGCTGCGTACAACCATTTGACGTTTGTTGCTACTGCTACACAAATCCAACCACTTAGCATTGGCAGGCCGGAGAAAAACAAACCCATTTTTCGACCGATGGTGTCTGGAAAGTTATTTGATTGTGACGTAAGGTTTACTTGAAGATGAATTGGATTTCAGCTTTACCCTGAGCAACACCACCGACGACAGATCCGAATATTCGACCCATGTTCATGAGAGAAGCAACCCACGACAGTTCATCGTCAGTTGCTTTGGGTATACCGTCGACAGTGTCGAACATTGACAGTTTTGCCAAGTAGGGTGACGACCAGCCATTGCACAGCCCGATGATCAGCAGCACGATACTCACTGTGTGAGCACATACCGAAACATTAAAATATATTTAAAACATTAAAATATTGAAATAGAGAAACAGAGAGATATAGATTAAGTGAAAATTTGAGACTTGTAGAAACGTGTAAAATTATAATTATCAAAGAGTTATTAATAATCTCCATTTCTTCGCTATTGAAGAAATAAAAAAACGGGTGCCATTGAACTTACCCGTGCTACTGGCAAGACGTTGTGACCAGAACACCTTGTTATCCGCTCGCATTTTCACGACACATTGACAACCAATCGTTCGCGCTTAGAGACTTTATCATTGTCACTACCGCGTCTTTGGAAATACGTATCATTCATTTTCTTATCGCGCTCAGATAATTTGACGTTCTTCAGTTTTTTTATTTTTTTTTAGTTGCATCATAAGGGATACCTTGGTGGTATTCTATTTACAGAAAAGTTTTTACGTGTTCACTATAAATTTGCCAAAAAAAAAAGAAAAATCAATTATCACAATGAAAAAATCAATTGAAAGCTCACTCCTGAGAATTACAAACATAAGAGAATTTCGTCGTCAGCTGATTGTCTGGCATCAACTAAAGTATCATTGGCAGAATTTACGAGTAAGCGTGAGAGAAGCGTGCCAGCCACTTGCGTCACACGGACTGCGGAATTTTCCAACTTGAAGCGAAGCTACGTATAAAATGATGAAATCTTACACGCTTGCAATGAACTTCGATCAGCTCGAATAAAGCCAAACATCAATTGTCCAGTTGTCTGGAGGAATATTTTTTTTTCTTCGCGTTCAAATTTTCGTTTTGCTTGTTGGCAATTACTTTGCACGAAACACTTTAAAAGGTAATGATAGTGTATAATTTTTGTATGAAATCTAGTAACTTTTTTTACTGTTCTTTTTTACTATTCTTTTCACATTGTTGTATTGCTGTGTTCCATTTGTACGCGAGACACCGCAATCAATGTTAGTATTTGAAAATAGAAATAACACATTTATTGAATTAGCTAAATACATTTTTTTTCATCATAAAAATTATCAAAAATACAGTATATTTACAGAATTTCAGTCTTGTTAATAAAATACTCTAATTTTTAACAGTTTTTCATACATAATGTTACATTAACTAAATTGGGTAGAAGTTTCTGTTTATATTCTCATAAAAACCGGCAACCGAATTTCATTGTATATCTGGCTAACAAAAAAATGATATTCGTTGTCATTACTCGTAAAAATGTCTCTTATTTTAGCAGTGCTCACAGCTTGTAATGATATTTTTTCAACTTTCGGCTTCCTTCTTCTGTCTAATCTGAATACTCTGCAAGCTCTGGCCTTTAGTCTCAGTCAAACAGAAGTAGTAATACGCAGAGGAAGCATAAATGCCAGCCGAATAAAACCAGTACAGATAACTCGGTCCAATGAGATTCTGCAATGGCAGAAAAGTGATGGTAGAGAGCGTCGAGAATAGAGCCGCAGTGCCACTAAACATCAAGCTGGCGACTGACTTGAGATTCGGTGAGAAGAGCTCGCCAACCAATGTACTCGGTATGCAGCCCATGCCGGCCGAATAAGACAGCGTATATCCGGTTAGACAAATGCACGGTAATAAGTTGAGCGACACGGGATCATAGTGACACTTGAGTAACATAAAGTGAATGCCAAGACTTGTGAGCGACATGGCCATTCCTAGACTCGAGACTATGAGTAAAAATCGACGACCGAAACTATCAACTAGAAAAGTCGCTACCAGACCTGATATTATGGCGAAGAAACCGTTTATGGAAACTAGCGTACTCGGAGCTATTATCGTCACTCGACTAGCACTCACGATTATCTCCATGTAATTGTTGATCACATTGAACGCGCAGAAGTACAGAAACACGTTCATCAGGAACATCAGACCGAAATTCTTCAGGCTTTCTGAAAATAGTTATACAAGCGGTATTTCAGCTTCGAATTTACTTTTGGCAAAACTCACGTTTTTGACGAAACTCATCCAATTTTTCCTTAAACGATGCATCAGACTTGCTGAGGTAATCTTTGATCTCATTAAGTTCCTGCTTGACATCTTGCTTCCTACGGAACCACTTGAGGGACTCCTCGGCTTTGTCGAGATTACCCATCTTCAGGTGTCGATGTGGCGAGTCAGGTATCAGTGGGAACAACACGAGGAACATTAACGTAGCGAATATACTGATGTAGGCGAATAGTTTCATCGACATGTACGGTCCCATAAGATTGCCCACGAATATACCGACAGATTGCACGGTTATGTTCCATAATACCTGTGTAAGTATTGAGATATATTTTTTTTTCATGTAAATTAGAGGCTCGATACGAAGCTCACGCAGGTCGAAGAAGATGTGCAAAGTCGCGCACGCGAGCGTGTAATTAAGACGTTATCAGCGATTCGGGAGCTCGAGCGAGCGCGAGCGCGACGATAAGACAAGCAAATAAAAGGACAGGTTTTTCTTTGACCAAACGGGGGCTCGTTCGTAAAAGAGACATTGTTATGCTCGCCAGTGAGCCACGGATCTGGGGGTCGGCTATTTCGGCCAGGTAATGCGACATGGTTGTCCACACGATACCCATTGAAAAGCCACAGAGTATTCGGGCTGCGTATAACCAGTGGACGCTCGTTGCCATTGCTATGCAGATCCAACCGCTTAGCATCGGGAAGCCGCAGAAGAATAAACCCATTTTGCGACCAATTGTATCTGAAATATCATTGAATTTTTCAGTGTTTGAACCACGCGACTAGGAATATTATGGACTGGGATAGTTCAATTGTTGAACGAATATGCGTTACGTAATTTCTATCGTTTCTTCGCGATGTATGGATTTCTCGAAAGATAAAAAATATACAGACCTTGAGCGACAGCACCAGCGACAGCACCGAAAATCCTACCAATGTTCATGAGGGACGCGACCCACAAGAGTTCGTCGTCGCTAGCTCTAGGTATACCATCGATATTGTCCATCATGGACAATTTAGCCAAGTAGGGCGACGACCACCCATTGCCCAAACCAACGGTGAACAACACGATGCTCACTGTGAATTGCAATACGATGATAGAAGAAGAAGAAAGGCGAAAAAAATAAAAACTCACGCGTGCCGCTGGCAAGATGCTGCGACCAGAGTACTTTCTTCTTGGCTTGCATCATTTCTGTGAGACGATTGACTACCAATCGCTAGCATCTATTCGCTATATCGTAGTTTCTTATCAAGCCTACTAGTCTTTTGATTGCTGAGTAATAATTTGTTTTTCTTGAGAGGTGGGGGGTGTGTCTTACGAACAATCGGTAAGATACGAATTCGTTTAATGAGTTTGATCTCTCGAGCCGAGTCTCAAGAATATCAATGACAGCTTGAGTAAACATTGCTCGTACGTCTTACAAGATGCGTATTTTTACCGTTGAGAAATCTGACAAAATGTACTGACGAAGTTTCGTTATCGAAAGGTATCGCGCTACTTATTGCCGGGGCGGAAATTTCTATTTGGACAAATTTATGCTTCTGAAAATTCTTCGTCTTTCAATTATTCTTTGCAAACGATAAATTGTAACATTTTAGTCCAAACACTCTTTGTTATAGTATTAATTAAGAAGCTCACGGGTTTTAAGAACACATTAAACAAAAGATATCTGCGAAAATAATCAAACGAACGTACGAGCGAGAAAGAGAGAGACAGTGAGAAAGGGAAGATACAGGTCATTAGCATATGATATTTATGAGTTAACTTGATGAGAGTAGCATGAGGATATTTTAGGCATTTTACAACTTTAAAAACAAAATTTGCAAGTATCAAATAACGAAATATTCTCTATTTCTTATTTCGCACATAATTATGAATTTTAATTAGCGCTCAGAGAAGGCAAAGAGGACAATCAAGTTTTTCCTGAACAAATATATATATACACGGTTGCAACACATAGACACGACTGTTTAGTTTGATTAAAGCGACGCCTTATCGTGGATTGAATGACATGGAAAATTTTTAAAACCAATTATTACGTTTTTCTTCTTCTCGCGCATCTGTGTTTGCACGTTTCTTACTACTCTGATGTATGCTACGTAAGAAACTTTAATCAATGCCGATGTTTCAAAGTTTAGCTGAGAATGAACTCGTCAACACTTTGAGTATTCATATCAACTGCGAGGATTATGTGAATTTATTTAATATAATAATTTAAAACCCTTTTCAGAAATAAAAACTTCAAACATTGGAAAATGAAATTTCTCAAGAAATGTATGTATTTTGGCTCAAACAATTTTACCGAAGTTTTTTTTGCACGATCCCAAAATCTCGAATCGTTGGAACTGGTATTAAACGGTTCTAGCGATCTCTGCATGGAAAGAATTGAGCGTTAAGTGTCAAGGGAGAGACTTAGGAGAATTTCCAGACCGCACAAATTATCACCAAAGCTATTTCGCAGTAAAGAACCTTCCCTAAAGTTTCAACGCCGAAATTAATAGCAATCTGCTGTAAGAATCTACAGCATGAATTTATGGCTAAGCTAACAGAATTATTGATAATTAAATAACCAACATACTTCCCGGATAGCAAAAAATTTTTGTATAAACAATTTATTTATATTATAAACATTTTATTGTTATTATTATTATTTTTAATTAATACGCTTGTTCGTGTCAATAGGATCATCAATAGGATGCATTTACAAATTTAAATAGCGGTTTTGTGCA
This sequence comes from Phymastichus coffea, assembly GCF_024137745.1. Lineage (NCBI taxonomy): Eukaryota > Metazoa > Arthropoda > Insecta > Hymenoptera > Eulophidae > Phymastichus > Phymastichus coffea. The sequence continues at coordinate 78,473 of NW_026707054.1, read as the reverse complement.
ACTGCTTGTATCCAACAACATCTCTTTCCGAACTTCAAAAGTATCCTTGACCGAGTGGCGCGCGTTGAGAGAATCAATAGTGACCGCCGAATACAAATTAAACCACGAACGATTAATCAAAAGCTCGCATTTAACGATCAATCATTCGTAACAACAAGCAATCAGTGTAACAATAGCCACCACAAGAAATCTCAATCAGTGGTCGGTAAGTGCAAAGTGCGTGCACAACAACGCGCAGCTTGTCGGGGGGTAAGTGAAAGTAGTCAAGTGTTGGTCAGACGTGCCACAAGAGATGGCACCTCGCGTGCGCGCGTGGAATAGACGTGATCGTCACCCCCGCCCCCTCACGGTCGCTGCGCAAGCGCAAAGCCGCGCCGTGGACGCGAAACACACAGCGATCAACGTTGAGAGTTTCGCCCCTGGCACACGCGCGACTCGACTCTCGTCGATGACGACAAGCGGGAAACTGTGCACGGCCGGGCGGACAGCCACCGGAGAAGGACGAAGAGCCGGTGCATCTCGCGAAAGATAAAGAAAATCTGACGCAAGTCTTGCTTTTTCACGTAGACGCGTCCGTGCGAGAAGAGATCCGGACGGCGAGCCGAAGGGGGAGAGAGAGGTTCGCTAGAGAGTTGCGAATAGGCGGCGCTGCGATCGAAATGGTTACAAGCGCGCAGTCCCCTGACATCGTCCCCCTGTAACAGCCTGTATTCGGAGCGAGAGCACGGAGAGCAAGAGAGAGAGAGGCTTCCGACCCCCCTGCCTGACGGCGACCACGGCGTCGGCGACTCCTCGATAGCTCTTGTGTGTGCGCGCTGCCGTGTCGCATCTTTGTTGTTTTTCTGCGAAACCGAGCGTCACGAGCTGCTCGCGCGCGCCCGTGCGACGTGATCTCGAGAGGAACAGCGATGAGCGGCAGGTCGTCGGTGAGCAAGGCGAGCGGCTGCGAGCGTCGCCGCTGCTACTGCCGCCGCCGCCGCTGCGCTAACCACGAAGCGTCGTAGTGCACACTGCACGGCGAGACAACAGCGACGACGAGGGCGTCCCACGCGAGCGGCGCATTTCGCAGGGGGCCACTGCTGGTACACAAGTGCGTGATCTAGGTGCGCGAGTGCGTCTTGCTTGCCCTGCTGCGAGAGACGAGGAGAGGGAGAGGACTGTTGTTGGAGGCGGTCGACGGCAGCGGACATTCGCATCCCCTTCTTTGTGCGCGTGTTCGGCTCGACGGGGAACAGCCCGGCGCGCGCGTGGACGAGTCGAAAAGCTGCCGAGCGCGCTCCCTCGCTGCCTCTTTGGGTGCACGCGCACCAAGGGAGTGCCGTCCACCATTTTGTGCAGTGCGCGACGACATCATGGCCATCGTCGCAGGGTGCCAGTGCCGTTGCCCCGGCACCGCCGCTACCGGATGATCCGCTAGCGCTTTGCCATGTTTGTTTGTTTCTTTCGTCCTTTCGGGGGTGCTAAGTGAGAGTGAGCATTGATTTCGGAGAAGTGTGTTATTTCAGCGACGAGAGGATCGTTCGCGCATCGTCAGGCTGTGTGCATGTGGAGTACGAGTAGCCAATCATTATCTGCGAGTGAGTTTACGTTTTGCCCTCTTTCCGCTGTTCACCAATGTCGTCCCTTTTTCCGCTTCCTCGGCTTGTCCGTCAGCTTCATGCACGTAGCTTGAGCGTGTAAATAGACAAACCTGACCTCATATACCGAGATAGAAAGAAGTCATCTCTCCGTGCGCATTCGGCCTCTTTAGACGAAAGAGAGAGAGAGAGAGAGAGAGAGAGAGAGAGAGAGAGAGAGAGAGAGAGAGAGAGAACAAGCGGAGGAGGAGCTTACAAACGTCATTTTTCCTACGAACTTAGACATATCGACGAAAGTGCCTTCGACATACTGTATTACGGGAAAGAAGACAGATATTGTTTTCTTTTTTCTTTTCTTTGTTTTCGTTCATAAGAAACTTCGATTGAAGACTAGGTTTAGATACTTTGGTAGTCATGCGTTTTGCATATTCATTGATCTATTAGTTTTTTTAGTAATACGCATTATTTATGGCTAGAACTGGTAATGATTGGGCCATGTTGATGATATTAAAAACGAATCGATATTCGCGAAATCTCTTTGATGATAACGCATTCATGTGAGAGTAACAACATTGATACGGAATATCATTTACGAGAGTTTTTTTTATAGTCGATTTTATGCTCGTTTTTTTGCAAATTTCGAAGATTACAACTTTTTTATTTAAATATTTTTTATCAGATTTCATTCGTAGTTGCTATCGAAGGACGGAAAAAATAATATTCAAAGACATTTTTAGCGATCACCTAAAGGGTTCGTCATAAAACTTCGAATCGAACGGTTATTTTAAATCGGGTTGACGTTGAAATACACGAAAAAAAAGAATCACATAATTAAAAAAAATGTATCCATAGGATACGAATACACAGAGTATTAGACTGTATGCGAAATGCATTCGTTTTTGCCGAGTGAATATCATTTGCCGTGCGGTTGAACAACTGGGTTAACATCTCTCTGCCTCGTCCCTCGATGCAAAAGCTTTCTATATATTCTGCGAAGCCAAAACGAAATGAATATTGATAGTAATATATGTATATGTGGCGTATAGATTAACCAAACGTACAAATTATTCAGCCGATTGACATTTCAAAACGAAGCAAAATAAAATTCGTTTTACCGAGCGTGAGAGATCTGATGTTCTACGTTGTTGTTACAATTGAATTTCATAAAAGTTAGGGGGGGGGGAGAATCGCAAGGATACGATCGAAATGCATACTGTGCAAGCTAGAGGCATTGATTCGCATTATAGGCATGCGAGCGAGTGGAATGCAAAATCGCGTACAAAGGGAGCTGAGACTCTTGGCGAAATTTCGTACGCGCCTTTCAATCCGCGAATCGCGATATCGATTGCAGAAGCATGGCGCAGCAGAGCAAAGGAAATTTTCCGGATCTTTATAAATTTGGATATTCTTTTGCACTTCAGAGTGGGCGGATGACAAGCCGGTTTGTACATACGTATATTCTCAAAGGTTTGATGCGATTTCTAGTGTAACGGTGTATTGTCGTTTTTGTCTTTATTTACAATTCAGAACTGGTTCAGACCAATGCACATTTCCGGAAATTAATAAATTGATTTTTCATCTTTGTCATTCGAAAATATCTTACAACTAAACATTATTTATAGCTGAGAAGTATTACAGATGACAGCGAATTGAATTCGCTGAATAAATACTCAATGGACACTTTGTCGATATAGTTTAGAATAACACCCTACATTCGTGACTCAGAAAACGCATTATAAAAGATCGACTTGCACGTAATCGCACTTATGAAATCATCTTCTTATGTTTTCGTCTCTGTCCGATGATAATTGATTGAAATAATCTTCTTGGACAGATGCTTTATTTTGTTTGTATTCGAACGATTGACTGCGTCCTAGTATCTGCAGATGAGCATGCAATGAGTTTAAATTTAACTACAAGTGACATAGAATTCAACGTAACGGTATTCTAATAATTCCATTTTTATGCTTAACATCTAGTACAGCACGAAATAAATATTTAACTATTTCATAATCGAGTAATGGATTCATTCCCAAGTAATGGATTATCAAAGTTAATTTGCAATTGTGATGGGAGCTGTTATATATATATATATATATATATATATATATATATATATCGCCACTAACTGATATTTGAGTTAAGAAATGTAACTATAGAAAATCTAGAGTATTAATTAAAAAAGAAATTCAACTCGTTATTAGTACTACTAATACTAATGGAATCACTTTACATATAAGTTGACTACTTCCGATATTAAAAAAGTATATCTATTCGTATATAGAAGCATTTGTTGCCAACTGAATAGAACATTATAAGAGAAATAAAACACATTTGTTCCTGCTCTAAGAAATCGATAAACGAAAATTGACTGACGTACAAAGAAAAGTCTCTAGTTTATACTTTCGCGTACTGCATTTAAAAGCTATAGAAATAAATCAAAGCTTCTATTGTTGTAAATAAAATGTAATCAAATGTATATAAAAAACTCATTCCGATTCATTTATAGTCAGTTCAATTAAGTTTCTTTCACTGAGATGTTATTTGTTACATTGTTCAAAATTTAAAAGTGTTTTTCGAGATTATTTGAACCCCTAAACTATAAGCTGCCACTAAGATTATTTGATCAATTATCAAGTTTTTACAAGGATTATTTGAACGAATGAAATAGATTATTCATTAATTTTCTAACGTCACACGAGGAATTAATGTGCTTTCGTTCCACATGATAACGATGTAGTTTTATAGTCTCACCGATGTTATTACATCGAATAAGCTACAGAATCGATTTATAAATATAAGAGTGATAATTTTTTCAAATCGCAATTTGATTCCAATCACATAGCGCAAAAAGTCGACCTATGGCTCAATATATTTTTTATGCTCCATATAGAAGTTAGAGGATTCTTAATATATAGTGTGCATCAAATCGATACAATACAGCAATCAAATAATCGATTCTGGCATTATAGCGTACTCGAATCCCTGCCCTTCCCCTCTCTCACCCCATCGAATTTTGCGGGATTCGTGCGGTGGTATAGTAACGTGAAAATTCACTGTTACTAGATGAAAATGAATATTCCAGCATCGAGAGAGAGAGAGAGAGAGAGAGAGAGAGAGAGAGAGAGAGAGAGGTAGCGAGGGAGAGAGAGAGAGATAGGAGCAGCAATGGGAAGTCCGCAATTTACTGTTGAAATTGAACCGCATGGTCGTGTCCCCTCTGCTCTTCCCGCGCATGTTAGGTCCAAGCCTCAATGCACGAAGGACAGTTGGCCCTGATTGATATCTAAAGACGCGACAAATTGCCGACTGATCAAATTGAGACACTTTCTCGTGGCTTTCAGGCATCTCGACTGTGTCATTATTACGCTGTGTTGAAATTTCCATCGTTACGGTTTAATGTTGAGCGTTATTTTATTGGAATATTATCTTTGAGGTTCCATAAAAATAATCGTAAAATGTTGTTTTATGAGGCAACGTTACAAAGCGATATTTCATTAGTGTATAATAATATTGAAATATAGAGCACGTGAAATTGAATTTTCAATCGAATTTTCAATAATCTTTTTTTCTTTTTCAAATAAATGACATGATTTTATACATTGCTAGATGAGGTCATATGGTCAAAACGAACTTTTTCATTTGATATTCCGTTCAACAAAACGTTATTGAGCGTATCGGTCGGTAAACGGGTCAAATTGATTCACTGGTAAATAACCGAATTTATGTTTCTCACTTGCTAATATCTCGTGCTTTTACCAACTTGTGGCAGTATTAAAAAACAATGTTTTGCTCTGAATGCGTGATTAAAATTGAAAGAAAAAATTTGATGTAATTCACGGATATTTCGAGGTGTTTTCGTAGTATGAGGTATATTGATTACGCGGCGAGTCCACTCTCGAAAATCAGCGGTTTAACACGTATGGTTGTCTCTAGTTGTGTGAGCGCGCGGAACGTGACGTTAATCACGTTTGAAATTCGACAAGCGCGAATCAAGAGACGTGTGCTACGGCCGCGAGGGTTAGAGGTTTTAGTTTTAGTCACGAAACTGGCAGTTATAGAACATTTAATTTCTATTAGAATCTAAGTAAACCGAAAAGAATTTTTCGAAGATCATTTGAATTTTGGTGAATTCTCTTAAACTAGAGTAGAGCACATTTTTGCTTTTCAAATGAGCTTTTTGAATTTTGTCAAGAAATGGAAAAGCTTGTTTTCAAGAATGATATGTTGAATCTATTGAAAAAGTCCTCTATTTAAATTCGAGTGCAAATTTGAACAATGTAAATGAGTTTCGAAAAATTTTCTTTTACTCTCAGATTCCAGAATGGCAAGTAAATTTTAACGTACAAACAACGACTAAGAACATGCCCTACAATCAAGATTCTGGAATTTATAACAAAAAACATCAACAGTTATTGCTAGTACTCGAATACAAAACAAGTTTACTTATTAGCACAACTTTTACAAAACGGTACAATTTGTGAACAGTAAAATAATTCTTACTGGTCTTCTTACTTTTTTAAATTGTCATATTTGCCTTTCATAAAGAATTTCTCACATCTCTTCAATTAATTAATAACTAACTATTTCCAGTACCACTAACGTGATCATCCAAAAATCGTTTGCTCTAGTTTTTTTTTGTTCGGCGATAAAAATGCGAAACTCAGTCGTAAATATAGCTAACTTTCAAAGTTATATTGCCATTGCCCACGACTAACGAGCGAATGAAGAGGGCAAGAAAAAAGTCAATAGGGATACAGATATGACGCTTCTATAGGAGACAGATGGTGACTAAACTTCTTCGGCTTATCCACTTTTGTCATCGTAAAGTAAAAAAATGTTGATCCATTATATACGCTGGTTTAAGAATATTTTCCATTTTATAAAATTTCAAAATAACATACCATTTTTACGTATCTTCAATATCTAGAATCATGCAAATAAAATGTCTGCAGTGTGTATAGATATAATGTGGATTTTGTTATTATCGTGTTTATTTTCTCATCGCTACTCTAATTCATCATCCGATATAAACTAGAGGTATTTATATTCCCAGAACGTATAATAACATTACACGAGCAGTATAATTTCGTACTGAAATATAGGCAAATTTAGTCTAGGAGCCAACGGAGGGTTTCATGGCCCATGGGGGTAACTTTTGGGAGTTCCATCCACGTGCATTTTATGTATTTTGAGCTTCTCTGAACGCGAACTCGGAGGGTGGCTTATCCGTAAATGTTCGGATAATTATTTAAAAATAAATTAAATTTATTAATCGTCCGAGTGAAATTCGAAAACTTGAGATTGAAACGATAACATGGCATAAATCGACTCGGTATTGAATTACACATCTTTTTCGAAGTAGCAAGCTGCCTTAAGAGAAAGAGAAGCTTCGTTTGTTATCCATACTCGTACTAAGCAAGGCTTCTTATCGCGCCCCTATCCAAAGGACTTGTAGGTTTTCCCCATTGCAGATCCTAATTGGTATATATGACCAATCAGTATATTCTTATCCTGTAGTCGAGGCGTTGGCTCGTTTGCAAAAAGATGAGAAGAGAAGAATAAGTAGGGTATTTAATTTCATCAGAGGCCGATTGTGCATTGCTTCGACGTGTTCAGAGACGAATAAGACCGCTTGCATGCGTGTTCGTGTATTAACTCGGTAGCCTCGTTCACCTCTCGTCACTTGCCAATAGAGTTATTCGATTACCCGACTTTTAAAATGTTATTTTCATAGCACTCGTAGGTCAACTAGAGAATCCGGCGGTTTACAATGCACTCCGGCTTAATAACGTTTGCCCAAGCATTAAGTTAAAAGCATGAGCAACGATCGCGAGAAAGAAGCAAGGTGCAATTGTAGCCGTGGAAAAGTAATGTAGAAGACAACGAGGCGCCTGAAAAATTCAAAGCCCCGTATGTATGCCGTGCAATACGCTCGCGTGTGATGCACGTGCGTGACCGAGCGCATGTTTGAGTTTGCACTGCCTCAATCTATTTTACCTTCGCCGTATGAGCAATCGTCTTGACGATAACGAAGCTGCGGTCAATTTCGTGCGTTATTGAAAAAAAAAAAAAAAATAACGCGAGAGAGAAGGAGCTCGCGTCATGCAAAATTCCTTCTTTCCTTTTTCCTTCCCAGCAGGTATTAACGCGGTATCTTGCGTTGCGTGAGTTTTTGGGATGCTGAGCGGATTTTTTTTATATATCTCGATTGCATGTCCGGGTAATAAGACACGCGCTTCAATCTGGTATATAATCTGGCAATTCAAGTATTCCAATTTAAATATCCATTTCCTAGGCGACATTGTTTCTAGAATTGCTTATACCCTCGCGTTTTGACAATGACTTTTTCAATCTTGCATTACACCGAAATATACGCGATCCATAAGTGGATTTTCCTTTTATCTCTATTACTTCGACAAAAGAAACAAGCTGCTTTAATTTAATCATCCTCCAGTCGTAATAACCTTGAGTTTCGGCCAAAAGTTGTACTGTATATACATGCGTTATCCGTTCTTATTTCGGTTAAACAAGTCGTGCATTCGAAATAAAAGAAAATCAAGCGCAGAATTCAAATAAGGTCACGATAATTTGTCTACGGGGGTGACATAACCTTGAAGTTTGACCAAACGAATAATTTTTGTCAGAAATGTACGTTTCAATTGTCCCTTTCTCTCCCCCTCTCTCTTCTCTAATTTTGTTGAGTTTTAGTACAAGCTCGTATAGAAAACTGCCGTGTTTACGCATATCACGCAACACGACAGTTGTTACGACGCGGAAGATATTTATTACAGCGCCGCCGAGGTATTTGATGGAGATAAATTTTATATCTAGCTTGAGAGGTATTATACAGCTCGATTTTTTGCATAAATCTACGTTTAATATTATGACGGGTATAGAGCATCGTTAATAATCGTAATATGACTGAGAAACGAGTTTAATTATTTTACTTGTTAGCAAATGCGTGATTGCAACGAATTATTTTGCGTGTTTTAAAATTTGTATAATCACTGTTAATCTTTTACTTCGCTCGATGTATTTCGCAAATAATAGTTGAAACATAAAAAGCATCTGATGGCATTTTTAAAAAAACATTCGCAAAATATTGAAAATCAAATGAAAGCTACGCGAATAAGCTTCTGGTATAGGCATCAAACGGTATCACAGCATTTAATCACTTAAATCCGTGTACGTGCTTTTGCGCCATTTTTATTTCACAAAATGAAGAGAAAATTAGTTATTCGCGTTCGTTGTACCACGTTGAAAAAGTGTGATTGCAACGCCTCGCTCAGTTTACCCTATCATCCCATTCACTCATTCGAAAAATAAGGAAAATGAAAAATAAAATAAAAAAATAACAGGCACGAATTTGCAGGCTGAGGAATGCAGAGGCAGTCGAGGTGTCGTTCGCAAGATGCGAAGGGAAGTAGTACTAGCTGCTTAGATCCCGGAGGCAGTAGTGGCAGCGAGCTCGAGGCCACGTTGAGGCTGACCGACGAGGAGGTGAAGGGCCAAATAAGGCCCGACGCCCGGTGAGCCACAGCAGCACACCGAAAGGCACAGCGCACGGCGGCTTTCAACTCTGCCGGCGCCGACGAACAGCAGAACAGGTAGATTACGCTCTCTTTCGCGAACATCGCCGATGGCGAGCTTGCGATTTCCGCGCTAACGATCGCTGGATGTGTCAAGCCAAGTTTTCAGCGAGAAAGAACTTTTTTGAGCGTGACTTTCGGAAAGTTTCTAAGTTTCTCGTTAAAATGTTACATTTATTCACAACATCTTTATTTTACTTAGACTTTTAAAACTCTGATTAAATTTCTGTATGAACTTTCCGGGTTGTTTTCAACTCATTTTATAAGTACATAAAGCTGCTTTTGTTTTCAGCTACCAAAATTGTTGTTCGAAAATTCACCTTCCTCGGCAAAGGAAGTCCTTGCGCAATCTTTGTCGAAATTCATTTTTGTGTAAGATAAATTAAAAAAATGTGTTAATCCTGCAGAAAGGGCCCGAAGTGACGAGTAAAAAAATGATAAATACGAACGGAAGCACACCTTCAGCTTCCTTTTTTCCACGGAAGTCGATCCGTACTGGTCAGGTAAAAAGTTCGTCTGCATCAATCCGAGACAGCACAAAAACGACGAATACAGTAACTTCTCGAAAGTTTGCAACGGAATCGCGCCCTGCGCGACTGCGCATCTCTTGTTTTTCGTCAAGTCAGTCAATCGAGCATACACTGATAAGGAAAATTACAAACGCTTGGGAGCGTATCGGCCGCCATCTATAAATTTCAACACGTACACACACATGCGCCAAAGACCGGCTAAAGCTTGAGCTACGGCCTAGTTCGAAGGCGACCCAATTCGATCGAGCGTTCCTTCTGTTTTACAAGTTCCTCTTTCATATTCAAGCGCTCGGAGAGAGAAAGAGAGCGAGCTAGAGCTTTGTCGCGCTTGGATAACGGACTTTTGATCTCGTTTTAAAATCCTTATTTCTTCCTCGAGCAGCCAACTTTCTCGACGCTCTAATACCACCCCCCCCCCCCCCAAATTAAATCAAAGTTAATTTTCCAGCACGACTTTTCTCTCACTCTCTTGCAGTTATTCGCATTGTTATCGCGCGTTACACCTTCTTCCTCTTCCCCTTCTTGTTTAGTATTCCACAGCCGTTCTTTTGTTCTTTGTTTGTATCAACTTCCATCCTCTCTGTTTCTGTGCGTCGCTTCGAGACGTCGAAAATGATCGTCGGAAAATTAGAAAGACGGCCGTCCTCGCGCATTCGCCGATGAATAGATCGGCGCCCCTCGCGCGTAACAGATGCCCGCGTGTAGTGTGAAAAATGAGCTTCCGCCTTCGAAATTACTCGGGCGGCCGAGCGCAAGAGGAACTCGTAGCTGAAAAAGGGAAAGAAGCACCGATGAATAAGCATCTCGAAATCGCCCCGGGGTCTCGTGCGCCTGATATATGTCTATATCCCCTGCGACGAAAGTCATTTTCAGCGAGTTTTCGCGTGCAGTGCGGAATAATTGAAAAGGAGATACGAGCTGACGTTTATGCGTAATACTTAGTATTCATCGTATATCTTGCGTAGCTGCAGCTCTCTATAAACGTTCTATCGCAAGTAGATTGATACCGTAGTCTCGAGCTAAGCTGCACTATTGATTAGCGTGTGCGTATGTCGGTGTGTGCGCTTCTCTTGTCTTGGTAGCAAAGTTTCCAGAGTGTGTAACCTCCACCTTCGCGCGAAATATCATACTCTCTTGACTTGCCGTAAAATATCACTTTGTCAAACATTGACTTTCGTTAATTATTATTTGCCAACGCGGATAATGATCAGCCTGTCGAATTTCAGAATGTCACGGAGGATTGAAAAGCATCCTTTTATCGGCTATTACGGTATTCTGAATTTGATAGCTTTATCTGTCTTGATGTTTAATTAAGTTAGTTGTTTCGTCCGAAGGGAACAACCGTCAGTCGCCAGATCGAGTTACTCTTCTATTGTTTGGTGTCCGTCATTACGTGTTTTGCTGCGACCAGTCGCGTCTAATAAAAAAAAATCGAATCTGTCAAGACATCATTTATTCGTCAAGAATGCGAAGATTGGACGACGAGGGTGGACAAGTTGAAAAAAAAAAATGAGGGAGCGGTAATAATGTGTACAACATGAATTTCGCTGGTAGCCTTATTTGATAAAAAGCGCATACGTGGCAAATCGCGGATGAACGCAGTTAACAATGTATAACGCTAATTGAACGAATAATCAGAGTTTCGCTAATCGGCAATTTATTGGAAGAGCAAACAGTCTGTCGTTTTCGGCAGATCGAACCGCGCGGTGAATTCTTCGTGAGCGATAAATCAGTATAGCGTCATTTCCGAGTTGTCAATACAAATAGTCGTAGTTTTGCTATGTACGCGACTATATTCCCCCAGCGTTCCTCTTCGTTATTTATTGAATGAAAGTCGCCGCGCCGTTGGCAGGTTCGCAGCGACTTTTCGAAAAATATTAGGATATTTGTCGACTTATCGACGCGAGCGACGAAAATTGTTATTTATTGCTCGCGATGAAAAAGTTTCTATTTAAAACATATATTTTCATCGTATTCCTAAGTTTTAATTACGTTGTAGCTATAATATCGCGTCGCTACATACATACGCACGAAATCCTTTCATGTTTAATTTCGTTACGTACGACTTCGCGAAATTGAGAGTAAAATCAATAAACGCATTATTAATGCATTGAGATGGAAAAGAATTGGTTGTAAATCTCGATTGGCAAAGGGGCTTAATCCGATGAATTTTCATTAACTCAATGGATTACTCAATTGATTCGTTACAACAGCGATGCATTGTGCGTTCTATCTATCGGATGAATTTCAGGATGCGCAAGCAAAAATAATCAAACTGATTCCCCGTAAGTTATCTAAAGTCCAGGTAAGCCCATTTAAAATAGTCAGCCCCAAATCATTTGCACAGTTCTTCGTTTGCAGTGTAAAGTAACAACTTCTCTCTCGTTGGGTTGTATATTTCTCCGAAAACTATCGTCGTTATAGGGCCGATGCTTATCCACTCAGCGTCTTTACTCAGTGGCTTGTTTAGACGTCCTACTGCCTGCCCTCCTCCAGCGTGTTTGATAACAATTAATCGCGGCGGAAGCTCTCCGCAATTATCTCGATAAGACCAGCCCGATAACAATAGCCTACGAGCTCTTCTTGTGCCCCTTAAAATGCAGAGCTGTTATCATATATACGTGCTTGTTAGTGATGTGGCTTGTTTATTCGAGCGAACAGTTTTTCACATAAAAAGTCGCATTCCGGTCGCGGTATTCACTTCCAAGTCGATCTTCCAATCGTGAGAAATCCCTTTTTGATCAGTCCTCTACGGGTAGGACACGCGCAGTGCGGAAAATCCTATATACGGCTGCTTGGCAACTGCAGAAATCGCGCTCCCGGATCGATTTTCAAAGCTCGATAATGCAAGTAAAATGCGATGCCCATTTCCGGTCGAAGCTCCCGCGCGGCGGGTCTGCCGTGGAAGAAAGCGCTGCTCGGTCGTGTGTACAGAGGCGTTCGCTTAATTAGAAACGCACTCGTAAAACACACACAAGAGCTCAAATTGACTATCGATCGCAAGCCAGCGAACGCCACCGCGCGCACTCAACCTAATAACTTTGCCCTCTCTCTCTCTCTCTCTCTCTCTCTCTCTCTCTCTCTCTCTCTCTCTCTCTCTCGCACGCCCAAGACTTTGGTACAATAAAGCGCGTGAGAGAAACTGAAACTCGTCTTTCTCTCCTTTCCGCGCCTTCCCAGAGAGCAGCTTCTTCGGATTTCGTTCGCTCGGCAAGTTACGCACGTTGTGGTTTACAGGCGCAAGCTTCCCCAAAGTGCCAACTATCTGTCTGGCGTCCACGCGTCCACGCCTCCACGCGGCTAATAGTATGCCTCGGCGTAACGCAAGCAAAGTAAATAAATAAAGTCTCTTTCGCGTCTCCGAGCGGATTAGAGGCTTTGAATTCATTTGCCTAATGGAGACAAGAGCCCGAGGAATATACACACGTCCATGCAAGTAGAGAAGAGCAAGCAGCTCCAGTCTCTCTCTCTCTCTCTCGGCGCAGTGCGCGCGGCTGGCGCAAGCGATCGATACCAGCGACTCGTGCGCGCGCTTTACTCCCTCTGCCTAGATGGCGCTTCCTTTAGCTCATCAAACACTCCTCTGTGCGTTTGTTGTATTGCCGAATGGTGTAGTTACCGAAGGGATCATTATACGCTTCTCGAGAATGCTCGGAGGAGGAAAGATGGGCTCTGAGTCGACTCGTCCGTTCTCAGAGGTCTACATCGATTGTTCACTTTTTCACGCATCAAGTCTTTAAACCCAGACATCTACTCGAAGGACAGCAGTCCGTTGTTGACTCAGCTTTTCATCAAATTATAACTCGTCCGATTCTCTACCGGGAAGTTGAATTATACACGCGATAAGATAGCCCTGGAGTATTTGAAAGCTTGCCATTCAATCTCCTCGGGGCCAACGTGATTTTCAGGGATGATTGAACATCCAAAAAACGATTGCGTCTCGCGTTGAAAAGATACTTTTGTTTTGTAATCGAGACAGCCGGCCGAAGAAGCGACAACTGGCTCGGATTTTTTTTTTTCATCATTATCCTGGATTATTGTGCAGCTACGTCGACGAGGGTGTGAAACGATATTGGACTGTTGCGCGCTCGACTGGACGCCGCTGCAGGCAGTGCTAAATGACGTGGAACGTTATGACATTTTCTTTTGATGCTTATCACGAAATGTATCTTTTACTCTTCTCTCTCTCTCTCTCTCTCTCTCTCTCTCTCCAAGTGAAATGCAACGCTGCGAACCAAGCTGATATCGATTCATCTATTTTGCGAGCAAGTTAGTTTTATTGAAGCGGATAGAATTATAATAGTTAATGCAGAGGCATTTATGTAAGAGATGGGTTATTTAAAAATCGCAATTGCACAAAAAAACTACGAGAACTGGCGTTTCTACATTTTTAATGGCACCTTTTATTAAAAAATCGGTGGAGTCATCGAATCTCAAAGTCTGCATTTTTTAAATTCAATTAGGAATCAAAGTAGAGAATCGAATAAAATAGGTATTCATACTAAATCTAATAATCACATCAACAATGAAAGTCCATAAATTTTGGACGAGTGCCGAGTTATGAACTCGATTTCAAAGTCACACAATACACGAGCAGCCAAGTCGTATGTCCGAAGTGAAAACAGCAACGCCCTCTCTGAGTATAGCTCATTCAATTAGTTCCGAAATGCACGGCGGCGGCGACGACGACGACGACGACGACGACGGTAGCTGGAAAACATTTGCACAACACTCGGGCGAATTATGCATTCGTTGTACGTACGCGCAAAACTCCTATTGGCCCATTAACGACAAACCCCTCTCGAGTACCGGAGACTAAAATGACCATACTTCCAGAGGGAAATACCCTTTAGTTTACGCCTCTTTACATGAGAGTCTCGTTAACTCGAGGATTCACGAGGCTAATGTCAATTTTTATTTATTTTCCCGAATTATAATCAAATCGAAAGTGAAAAAAAAGGAAGAAACGAGTCTTGATTACACCGAGCGCGAGAGAGGCTGTAATATCGCGCGAGACGCCAAATTGTTTGGAGCGCAAGCTCGTTCATATCGATCGTCTACTGCCGCTGCGTATGCGTTTTAAAAAGCAAAATCCACTCTGAATCCTTCCCCCAAGATTTTCATCTGCGAGATTATTCTTCGGAGTTAATGCTCAATTTTCATACAACACATATTGAGCTTACATTGTCAGAACACACAATACGGTTGATCAAATACGCGTGCATCGTGGTCATCCACAGATAACAAACAGCAATGTGTGAGACACGGTAAACTGCCTTGTTTACTTACCATTGGATCTTCACTGTTACTCTAATTAAACAGACGCATCATGATTTCTACGAAAGGTTCGTTATATTGTCGCTTCACCGGATTGTTTTAGTGCATCCTCTTGTATCGAGTGCTGAATACCTACGAATAATTTATCACTACGCAGCACAATTTTAACAAAAATATGATTTTTCATTTCTTTTTTTTTTCGTTAAATTCAACAAAAATTGGCAAATCGCTGTGAATGCAAATTCGGATTCTGCAGGTGAAAATATGTCGGGAATCATGTCTAGGTCGAACTTGTGCTCGCAATTTCAATCCTTGCATAGCTTTGAAAATACAAACTCCACTGAACGTGCCAGCTTTGCAATTTCATTAGCTCTGATTTTTCATGCGCTGTTATGTAGTTTTGAAAGCTTAGCAAAGCTTGAAATTCCTAGCAGAAAATTGACTAAAACGCGGTTGACAATGTAATTTATTTGGTAGAAGTTGAATTTGAAGTCTTAACGTTATCGGTTTTCACGTTTTATTAAATTCCGAAGAAAAAGATAAACAAAGATCCCTGTTCTTTTTTCATGGTACAATTTTCTAATAATGCTAAAAGGGCGTGACGACCACGTGATGGATCCAAGTATTAAGTTTTTAATATCTCGTAAAAGCGAAAAACCAAGAGAATGCATGCAATATGAAAATTCAATCAAAGTTGCTTGAGCGCAGGCACCTTTTCACGTGCAATCGCTCATACATTAATAACGATTCTCCGCTATAAACGATTAATTTGTGGAGACTCGGCAACGCAGCGCCGCCGCGAAAGAGAGACATATTGATCGTGCAGTGGACTGCTGCTACTCGCGGCGGTTTTGTTTCCAAGTGGAAGCAGCGCGTTTCCAGTCAGACATCTTACGTACCTGCAGACGCACGCTGCTTCCAGCTGTGAATATCAGAGGCGCGCCGCGTCGGTCTCCTTGCCGAGAAGTCGCGCGCTCTCGAGCCTAATTGCTCACGGCAAGTCCCTTGAATCATCGCCAGGGCGTCTCGACAGCGACGGCGTAAAAGATCATCGGAGCGCGATCCCTGGTCATCTGTCGCGGCCGCGTACAGTCGAGCGCCGCAGCGAGAGAAGAAAAAAAAGCACAGATCGACGTTTCCTCGGCGCGCGCGTGCCTAGTCCCCCTTCCGACCGTCGCCCGCGGGCGGGGAACGGACAGACAAGTAGTTATTTTTAAGCTCGTTGGTAATCCTCGTCGGAATGGGTTGTCAGGTGCAGCAAGTGCTCGCGCTGTCGTCTGTGCACTAGATAATCGATATGGAGGGCCGTGCTATGGCGCGTTACGAGGATTATAGTGAGCGCGAGCTATGGTCAGTATCGACCGATATTGACAGGCTAGAATTTGAATTGAATTCGTTGTTTTCTTCGAGAGCGCATTCCCGATGACCTTCTGTTGTGCTTGTCGCCCCGATACAATAAACTACCGTTGACCCCGTCATTCGCAGCAGCTAACGTGCCAGCAATTCGTCCTTTCTCCTTTTAATCTTTATCGAATGCTTTTGTAATTTATCAATTACCGTGACAAACGAATCCATGCAAATTCCGCGGATCTAACTCGTCAGCGATGAATAAATCATTATGCTGATGGTTAAATGATCCTACTGATGGTGTGCGGTTGAGGATTTACAACTGAAATCTTTCCAAGAAAAGTAAATGCATTTAGTTGTGCCACTTTGAAGAAACAATGATTACATCGTACATACAGCGCGAAAAATGATCGCGTGTATGTTGCCGTTACTAATTGTGTGTATGAAAGCGAACTTTAGCTTTGCAAGAAATCTCGTAAATTAAAACTTGGCGTTTTTCTTATGCCATAAATTAACTGTATAACTGGATCATGACGATCGATCGATTAATCCGCTGTATGCGCGAGTTAAGAGGTAGAATGAACGTTTATTGATTGAGAGTACGATGAATTTGGCAAGCATTCCCTTTAGTGTCGAGAACCAATTGGGTATCCATTTGATTTCCAAACGGTTCTCTGCAAACGTAAGTGCGAAATTTTTTATGCGCAAATTATGTTCACTGTCAAACGCCTGATTTGAGATTACAGTCTAAAAATAGCAAAGCTCCTTCAATTTTAACGATAAAGCTACGGACTGATTCACTCGGTAAAGTGAGAATAGCTGGCGCTGTTGCGCACGAAAACGCACAGTGAAGTAACTCGTTGATAAGTCAGCTAAATTACTGTTTTCACAAAACCAATGACGCAGTATTTTTTCATCTCTGCGTAATAATAATTCTCATGCTCGCGAAAAAATAATTCCCACTGCTCGCGGATGCATTGTCACTTGAACGATTTCCCTCGGTGCATCTCGCTTTTTGTAATGAATATATTGATTCGTAGTTGCAAAATTGCATAGCGACTTATTGAATTCCTATTTCATGAAAATAAACTTTTATGCTCTTAATTTAATTATCAACGTACTTCATCTGGCTTTAATTCCATTAACCTACTTAAGAATACATGTAATTATAAAATACATTTTCCTCCCATTATTCTAAAACGTTGTTATTTCCGTCTCAGTTGTAAGTTGCGCTGAGCCTTGAGTTGACCTTTTATTACCCGATCATGCGATAGTTATATACTGCAACGAGACGAATGCTTCCTCTTGAATGCAAACTGTTCTGTTAAATATATCACAAGTTGAGCGGTAGTTGGTTATCAGTATTATCAATTAGCATTTTAGGATTACGCACGTCCCTTTTCCGACAAAAATCTGCGAGAGATCGGCATAGCACGCTGGCGAAACGCGGCAAACAAGTGGGGGCGTTGGCTGGTTTTGGTTCCAGCTGACAAAACGGTGACGAGTCGGCCCTCCCCGCGTCACTTCAAAAGCTTGCAGCTAAAATTGTACTCGATAGATCCAATATATCTCGCGTTCAGCTGCAGTGAAGATGCACGCGAGAACAGGGGAGCCGCAGCGATGAGCTACAGCTCGTTCTCGCAAGACAAACAAACGAAAGAAGAAGGGAAAGAAGTAATCGGGGCTGCGAGCTCACGCGGGCGAGAGCAACGTAAATACGTAAGTGAAGCGCTTGATGCCAGCCTGAATATGACCCACATTCTCTCTCTCTCTCTCTCTTGTTGCACTTCCTGTGTTATCGATCGTTATCCTCTGTATCCGTGTAGCGCGCATCCGGAAACTGCGATCGGCGCGGAAATGTTCGCCTTTTTTTCTGCCAAGCCTTTGAACGTGCAGCTGCTGCTATTACGAAGATTAACGCCGCGTGAAAAAGGGATGAACAAAAAAAAAAAAAAGAAATCGCGTTCGCGAGAGCGCGAAGCTTTCTCTTTTGAAAAATAGATCCATCACGCCAGAGTCGGTTGATCAGCCGAACGCGGGGTGTTCTTTCTTCGATCAGTACGCATTCGTGCGACTCTACCGTACTTCTTTCACTTTTCGCTGAAGCGTATGGACGAGTCAGCGAGCCGAGGAGTAATAAAGACGAGCATCGCCTGCAACTAACCGACAAATGACAGGCTGCCAGGCGAGTTAAACGAAAGCGAGCTTCATTAGCTTTCGGCCTAGGTGCGATTCGCATTTTTCGAAAAAGGAAAGGGGAAAAGCGCCATTCTGACCTAGTTTTGCGTGTGACTTTTCTAATATCTCCATTAGCGCAGAAAGTAATAAAGAGAGAGACGGGGGGGGAGGGGGGAAACTTTCTCATCGTCAGTATTTACGACAACGTGTGAGTTTCTTACGGCGCCCATGAATCATGAAATATCCTTGCGCGATAATGCTTTTTCTTGCTCTTCTTCGTAAAGTTTCTGTTTATGTCGCGATAGTCAAATTTTATTTACGCTCTTCTGAAGATTACGATGTAAAGGTGTAATCTGAACATTTTTCGCGAAACGACAGTTGCATTACTTCACTTCGCAAGAAGAAACGAAAAAGCTTGTTCTATGTTACAATAAATTCTCGTTGTCAATAGGGATATTTCTTAAAACTCATGATGACTATTCTTTTTCGTACGAGTTCGTGATTCAAGATAGTTCTACAAAATCACGTATTCTCGTACTACTGTTGTACGAATTTAAATAACAATTTCTTTAAAATAAGAAAAACTTTTAGGTAAAATAAAATATATTTCTCATGTTAAAAACATCTCTAGCTTATTAATTTTAATAATGCAACGTCCTTTCTCCATACTATCGTTTCGCGCGCTCGTCTTTTTCGTCTTTTCTTCTCATTCACTTTAATGCACGAATATCGAAACTTTTATTGAAATTGAAAATTCAATATTTGTTAAATATTTTCATGATTTGATATGAGATATAGCCGACCTTGTTGTTTATTCGTAAATAAATTTGCTTTTATAGACGGACTCATGATGTAAAAATGCTATCAATAAAGTTTTATGTTTTCATCATCCGAAGTTCTGAGTGGATCAATCATCAAAAAGTTTTAAAAGCAAGATAAAAAATGTAATTTAAGTTTTAAAAACATTTTGTACTACTGTAAATAACATATTTCGGTAGACGTTCACAATTGTATTGTTTATTTTGAAATTAGTATGGTTAAATCAATAAATTCGTATCAAATTTATGTCAACTATATAATACACTTTTTGAAATTTTAATCATCTACAAAAATCTGCAGTAATCTTTCATAAGTTTACACAACACACATGTACTATCGCATAACATCTGATCACGTGACTATCTTGCAGCCAATAAGATCGCGAATAAACTGCCTTAACTTTTCTGGCCATCGTTTTTTTAAGAAAGCTGGATTGCATCCCATTTTAATTCTTCATCTGGATGAAGCTGTGGATCAAAAATACTTTGCTAAATTTATGTGGATTCTAACTAAGCTTAATATGCAACCGTCATTGAGGTTGCCAGATCTTAATCTGACGTATCACATAACTCAAAATAGCGGAGTCAAAGTGTCGCCTTTTTGAATATTAAACAAATCACTTGGTGTGACGAACTGTATATTTATAGTAAAATCGAACAAAATCCTTACACGTTCAGAGATTTGACGGACAAAATTTACCAAACCTTTTTTTCAAGTCCACTTTTAGCTTCTGCATTTAAAAAGAAATCATGAATATTACACCAGCATGTTCAAAGACTTCTGTAAACATTAATTCTGTATGTTTAAGAAAAGTCATAAAAATGTTACGTACTCGATAAATCTTCTCTGAGTTTTTGTTTTTTTCATGTTTATCGAGCAAACGAAAAGAACAAAACACAACAGACGGAATATAATTCGCGAAGCTCGCCGTGGGCGCTTCCTTAGAGTCGTAAACGGGCTGCGCATAATTCTTCTCCCACCCCCGTAAAAGCGACACAATTCTCTCCCTCTAGCGGTAATGCGACGATTTTATCTGCTTTATAAATGGTCGCGTTATTGGCAGTAAGGTCGACTATCCAACGGTATAATATCGATCGCTTTTCTCTTTCGCCAACCGCGTGCCGCCATCGACGAAAATGGATTTAATTTATATTATATTATCGTTCACGGCAAATTTCAAGCTGCTGCGAATGATTTTGGTTTTTAATCGTATTCTTCGTATCAAGCTTCCCGATAATATTCTCATTCTCGCGGATTATTGGGAATTTATGGGCTTTGCAGATATCTGAGTATACTTACATTTTTCGAATGTGATGTCGAGGACCTCGGTGATATTTCAAAGGCATGAATTTTACATTGTGTGCTTTGAGAGGAAACGAAATCACAGCTTGTAACGCATATTGTCGCGAAGGACATATTGACTTTTCGTTAGGGTTCATTTTATTTGTGACGAAAGGGAACAATGCGTTTTCGGTATAGATATTAATCATTGTTATCGCAGCGATAATATCGTAGTTCAATTTTACGTCGACGGTAAATATTCGATGTGAATTTTGTTAAATACTACCATAAAGGGCTGACCAATGCGTGTTATTCGAAAGCAATTCTATTTACAATAGACTGTGTATGCAAGCACGTTATTGCGGAATTTATTTGAAAAACGAATGGATTTCGTGCAACATTGATCTTCTATTTAATTATGTCGAGTCAGCCGTTTCGTAGGGCTCCACTGTTATACAACAAAAACCTAACTGTTAGAGTTCGTAAAGTATTCAAAACACTGAAGATTCAAAAGCTCAAACTACTTTTCGATGCTACCCAGTTAGCAAAAATTGTTCGCGTTGTCGTTATTTTAACGAATTAAATACTGTTACGACTCAACTTAAAATTGCGATCAGCATTTCGTTCTCGACATATCAAACTGTAATTCCTTTTCTTTGAACTACGACATTTGAATGCGCAAAATCGCAGGTTAGTAAATTGCGGTTAATTAATTAAAGCTCCTCGGAGTTTGGATCTCTTTCTAATAATCATTCGGCGCGCGAGTCTTTGTCTACCCCGAAAAGTAAGTAGGGGACAGCGATAAACCGTGGCGCGAAATTTCGACGTTGGAAATTTAACGATCGCACGCTGCTCCTGTAATTTGTCGAACCGTCATTGTTTAAGTGGACGGCTAGAGGAGAGTTGGCTTCGTTAAACGTGCGCCCCAACGAAACTTCGCCGGTTATCGGTCAAAATACGTCTTTCCGACGAGTTTCAAGCGGATTGTTTTTTATCCTTTTTTTCTGCAACTCGTTAATTAGAAAATCGATTGAATAGGTGTACGGGGGTAAATAACGTCAAAGTTCAGTTGCAGGATTTGCCTTTTTTCAACTAAAGCTTTCTGCATTGATGGAAAGTAGGTAGTTTTCAGTGAAAAAAAAGTCTCCGTCTTTCGTATCAGAAGGACATTGTGCACGAAAGAGTAACACTCGTTGTTTAAGCAGACAACGAAAACAAGCTAGGAATTCCAACTTAGATTCTCGCGAAACTGAAATCTTCAGAAAAATGCGCGTATGAGCCGCGGCACAGTGTCGCTATAAATCTGGAAATATTACCGGTGGAAATTCGCCTTGGCGATTTCCATAGATAAAAGCTCGGGCCGTAAAAGAATCTCGTCCACATCTCTCTCAGTCACAGAGGCTGCGTTTTACTGCGTGTATAGAGCTCGTAGTTGAGGGCCATTGCGCGGCACAAGAACTCGGTAACGAGGCCGTTGGGGCTCATCATGAATAATTCTAACGATTAGCCTCGCCAGTACCGACTGTATAGTTTCGCCTAATTTCTTTTATTTTTATTATTATTCTT
Source organism: Phymastichus coffea (assembly GCF_024137745.1). Taxonomy (NCBI): domain Eukaryota; kingdom Metazoa; phylum Arthropoda; class Insecta; order Hymenoptera; family Eulophidae; genus Phymastichus; species Phymastichus coffea. The sequence continues at coordinate 56,306 of NW_026707054.1, read as the reverse complement.
TTTTTCTTTGGCATTACAATCGATCAAAGGCTCGTGGATGAATTCATGAATTGGTGTATTTCGGCATTCACCGACGATTTGCTATCCAAGTTTCGAAACGTCAACGAATGAATAGTTTGGGATAAGCATTTGCTTTCAGAGCTTCGATGAGAACTTTCATCAATGCGAGCCGAATAATAATAATTTGCGCATTGAAATAAAGCAAATCGTGCACGTCATGTACCTTTTTTTATATAATTTCAAGGTCGATTTGCTTTGACATGCTTCGTCAACGATCGTGTTTTTTTTATTTTTCGAGGGAGTTCATCACGCTACTGCTACTGCTCTAATCTCGCGCATCGATGAGGCGTGCCGTTATAAACGTCTCGTTTCACTGACGAAGCTTTTTGCGAAGAATACACCGTGACCAATGCTTTTTTCTTTTGTTTTCTTTGTGTTCTCAATCTGTTCGAGTGTAAAGGGTGAATTAATGTACTTTAAAGGGAACTACGTGCCCAATGGACGAGTGAAAAACTATAAAAGTTCTGATAAGAATAATACGATTCCGAGATGTCGTTTTCGTGTGCTTTGTTTGGAAAACTGATCGATAAATATATAGTAGGGTTCACTCTCTCCATAAATCGTTCCATCCATTTCCTCGTCATTACGCCTTGCGGAGTTTGCTTTTCTCGAAGTTTATTTTTCTGGCGCTTTTGTTCCCATGGATTTGACCTAGGAAGTCATTGACTTTCCTTTTCAAAAACCCTTATGAATGAATAATGCGAATTTATTGTTCGACTTTCATGGATAAAAGACAATGCTGCGCTTTCATTTGTGCCCATGTCTTTCAAGTTTCGGCAATGTAAAAGCGAGCGAGCCTATTCTGAAATTAATTGGTCGTTTTCATTCAATTTTCATTCAATTGCGACTGCGATAAAAGCAGCTTTCATAGATCTAATGAGCTCGCGGAAAGACACTTGCAAATTTAAAGTTATTTCCAGATTTTTAAGTTTGCGTACTAATGAAAATTTTTCAATTATTGTTACTGCAATATTTACTCTTCCTCTTGAATTAAAAAATGTTAACATTTATTTCAGGAGAGACTAAGTGGGCGACATTTTGGAAAATCTTATTTTCCGAGTAAACTCGTGCCGATAAGCGAGCTCCCCTTTAATGCGATCGTCTCCCTTCAAATTCTGCACGTAATTGCGTTTGCGAAAGCGAGGCAGCGACCCTGCTGTTTCTTTCTCTCTCTCTCTCTCTCTCTCTCGTCTGAGTACCAGTTGAGCGGATAATCTTCGATGCGTGCTCCACGTAATGACCAGGAAAAGTCGCTTTTGTAATGTCCCTTGATTTTAGAATATACGCGAAATTGAAAAACAAAGAGTGATTTTAAGTCCTCAGAGATAATTTGTATTTAAATAGAGAATTTCAGTGAACATTAGCTATTCCACTGAATTGATAAAAAGGCAATTTTCAGAAAATTTACTACATATTTCTTGAAAGAAAATGTGCTGAGCGACCTTTATCTTATTTTTACCAGGCTCCTCAGAAACAAATCTTCTTGTTCTATGACAAGTCATCAAGTCGTCATATAATCATCGCGAAGTCATTCGTCGTAATTTAAAAAAAGGCTAGCTGGGTCAAACGGGGCCAGCTATTCATAAAAGTATGTATGTCTATGTTTCCCTCTGCATTCTGGGAAAAAGTCGAATCAAACATCAAAAAAAGCTAAATGGCCTTTGCAAAGTACAGCCGCGCATTTGCGGAGCAAAAATCTATTAATAGTCTCACGAGAGAAAGAGAAAAAGATACAATTTTCCATTCCCAAACATAATCCCCCGACGAGTATTCGACCTTCTCAACTTTTATACGTAAAGAACAGTCGTGCAGGTAATTAAAAGCAAACAGAGTACATAAATTGTCGCGGTAAAGGAAAGAGAGAGGAAGAAAAAAAGGTGGAACGTGGTAGGCACGAATCGCATATTTCAAAAGAGCCATTAAACCGAGTCTATTTCCTCGCTTTTTAGCGCGTGGCTGGACGACCAAAAAGCGAGAAACAAGCGTTGAGAATAAATTGTACGTTGATGATTTGAAATTTTAACCGACGGAAAGAAAAAATAAATAAACAGTTAAAAAGCGTCACAGATGCGTTTAAAAAAACAAAAATATAGGCGCGCATTGGTAAACCTTATGCGGATAAGTTGCGGTTTTGAGGCTTTAAACGATATTAATTTGCACTCGATTATAAGCAAGCCAATGCATTTCATTGGCGTAGTACAGCAGCAGCAACTGCCTCATTCTCTCTCTCTCTCTCATGTGTGTGTGTGTGTGTGTGTGTGTGTGTGTGTGTGTGTGTGTGTGTGTGTGTGTGTGTGTGTGTGTGTGTGTGTGTGTGTGTGTGTGTGTCCGTCGGTTTGTTCGTTCGTCCGTTTTTTATCCTCGTCTCGAATTTTCGGTTAAACGAGCCGCCCCAGCCGAAACCGACGCGGCTAATGGCTTTTATCGCTGCGCTCGTACGTGTCTGTAATTTTTAATTTTTCGATGCTAGATTTTCGCGCTTGTTATTGGACTGCCGCTATTGCTCGCAAAATACGAAAGCTCCCCCGACATAGTCCGCCAGACTGTTGTGCGACTTGTAATATTGAAAGTGGAAAGAAAAAATTTAGTTGCATAACGGTTAACTAATCTTGCTTCAGATGTCCTGACAGCGGGCCCCGGGCCAGCAGGATGCCGACAGACGATGACTGTGGCCGAAGAGAACGTCTCCTGTTGCATCAAAGCGCTCAATATGGCCAACAGCAGCAGCAGCAATCGTCAGGCGCATCACCGCGTCATGGAGCTTCGGTGTCAATCTCGAGCGGTAACGAGCATCCAGCAGCCTCGAGCGCAACGCTTCGGTTCTCGCGTTTCGCCGACGCGAGCGAACAGTCGAGCCGGCAGTCGGATTACCGGGTGTACGAACGCTCTCAAAAGCAGCAGCAAAGTGAATACGCGAACACGAGTGTCGTTCTCGCTGCCGCTGCGTCGTCGTCGTCATCCGCATCGGCGAGTAACAACAGCGGCAGCAACACCAGTCAGCCATCATTTTCAGCAGAAACGTTCCCGTCACCACCGTCACCGGCACCAGCGAACGACCGCTTCGTACCACCGCCACCGCTGTCGCCGAGCGCCGCCGACAAGTATGCCTCCTCGCAATCTCTGGCTACCGACTACGCTGTTACTGCTGATCGCCTTCTGTCCGCCAATGCCACGAACAACGCAGCGGCCCGAGAGCTCTACTCCAACGTCAGTAGCGCGACGAGCAAGACTGCTGCTGCTGCTGCTGCAGAGCAACAGCAACGTTACGCTTCCACGACCGAGCGACTGCTGGACGCCAGCGGCGAATCCAAAGAACAGCAGCGTTACGCTGCCGAGCGACTGCTCTCCTCGCCGGTACTCGGCTCCGTACGTTACGCTGGATTGTCCTCGGCCGAGCGTTTGCTCTCGTCGTCGCCGATACACGCCCCAGTGCCCGAAAGATTCGCCAGCAGCGGTAGTAATCCAGCAGCTGCCGGTGGCAAATCGAGCGGATATCTCAAAGACTCGCCGTTGCACGAGCGCTACGCATCGTCACAGCCGACGAGTAGCCACCACCACGACTCGCGTTACGGCTACGTCAGCGACAGATATTTGTCGGCCTCGGCGAATCCAGAAGGGGCGCATCAGAGGTATGCGTCCAGCGAAAGAATACTCGGTGCGTCGTCGGCGTCGTCTTCGGCTAATAACGAGGCAATCAGTAGGCGGTACTCGACGGATCGGGCTATCGAAGCGGCATGTCAAAAGTACGCGGACAGTAGGACCTCGCCGGCGGAATTCACCAGCCGATTCCAGGGCTATCAAGACGCAACGTCGACCAACTCCAACCCCCAGAGGTACGTCACAGGGGCGACCAGCAGCGACAGATTCAATGACTTGGCCATGCAGAGATACTCTCAAAGTAGACCAAGCGACAGATTTGTTGCTGCCAACGACAGATACTTGTCGGCTAGCTCTGCCTCGCACCACGATGCTCGACAAAACGCTGCTGAGATAGCCAGGTGAGTTGCGCAAGCAACAATCGTTATATTCCGCGCGTTATTCAAATATTCTCTATGTTCCCTGCGCATCTTCTATAGGTACTCGTCGAGCTCGTCAACGGAGCGGCTATTGTCGTCCTGCTCCTCACCGTCGTTAACGGAAACAACAGTCCGCGGACAGCATCACGTAGGGATCGACAATGGCACCGGGCACTCGGAGAGCAGCGATCAGTCGTCGACGACGTCGTCGTCGTCGTCGTCGCGTTATACAACGCTGTCGCCCACGCCCGATAGCATCGCGGCGAACCCGTCCGGGGCTGTACACTCAGCCAACTGTTATTCGCAGCAGCAGTCTTCCAAACAGTCGTCAACAGTACCCAGCGGTGCCGACAAGTATCATCATCAGCTGTCATCGAAAACGTTGCAGAGTTACCCGGAGCGTGGTAGCTACGACAATCTGTTGTCGTCGAGCGAACAAGCTTTCAGCGAACGTTACGCTATCGATAGGTTTGGCGGTGACGCGCGCTTTCAGACTACGGGTTCCGACAGGTACCATTGTACCACGACTGATCGTTACTCCAATGCCGACAAGTATCTATCGCTGCCAAAACCCAAGGACAGGTACAATACTACTGGACGTATCGGTAGCTCGTGCGCCTCTATTTCGTCCGGTGCCTCGGATAGAAGCTACGTGTCCTCAGCTGGATCTTACGTACCACCAACGGCACATACGCCTGTAGAAAGGTAAATAAAAATGTTCAAAGACATCCTACCTTAATTGCGACAGTGCAACATTGCGATTGTGGTTTGTTCGTTAGATACGTGCCACAGCCGCCGCCGGAAGTGCTCTACCCGGACAGGTACGTGGAGCGTTACGTACCGCCAGGTCCACACACGCCAGCCGATCGTTACGTTCCGCCCACGGATCCCGGCGACTCGTATATACGTCGTGACTTGGGTTTTCATCATCACTATCGGCTACCACCAACGGCAGCCACCGGTTATTCGTATACCGGTCACCAAAGTCACTTTAGATTTCGTACCTTGGCTTACCATTCGCCTGGTAGAGTCGGTGGAAGTCCCGGCTCAAGCAGTACGAGTAGCTCGACTTCTGCGCAGAGAGATGGTTTTGCGACCTCGCCACTGTTCAGGTCCAAGGTGTGCGCGAATCCTAGTGACTTTTCCGTCAATGCGGCTGCGGCGAGTACACCGCGCCATCAGCAGCAACAGCAGCAATCCCAACAACAGCAGCAACAGCAACAGCCGGCGTGCTGTTCCGAAGCTGCGAATTCATCTCAAAGGGCAGCTCAGTTATCGTGTTGTCAACCTGTCAGACGATCCATTCCAGCTGGTGCACTGACTTGCACTATTCCTCAACAGGCTGCGCAAACGTCTTGGTAAGCTGTGGCTCTTTGCAAAATATCTTTCTATTTGCGAAATCTTCCTGGATTTATGCACAACAAAATTTCGAGAAGAGAGGGATATATAACTATCAGCAGCGAAGCATGTATAACTATTGTGCTGTAATATTCATGGCAAGAGGATTTCCTTCCTCGTTTGCACGGCAACGAAAATTTCGAATTAAACTAGAATGTGAGCACCGCGTATATATATATAAGCGTAGGTAAAATTGCAGGTGTATATATAGAGCGCGTCAAGTGAAAGTGGAAGCTTAACGAATTCTTGTAACTTTATATGAGCCGAATATCTTTTGTGCATAGCTTGCAACTATTTAATACCCTTCAATCAGCGTCCATTCGAGCAGATTCTTTATACAAACAACTATTACAAATTTCACTGTCGGCGCGAGCTCGTCAGCGGACAATGTACACGTGCACACGGCGACCAGTTAAAACATAAAAATTTCAAATCCATTCGAGCACGGGTCAAGGGAAAATTAATTTGATATACATATAGGATAAGAACGCAGGAGCGCTTGATAAGTTCACAAAGCAGTCAAGTAAGAGAGAGAGAGAGTCACGCTCGACCGCTTAAACCCCGCAAACCAGACGAAATTAGGAGAGAGGTAGTCATGCTTATCCGTTGTAATGCACGCGTGCTCGCCTGTAATAAAGCCTTGCGAATTAGAATGGAAGAGAGGTCGGCGGCGGTATGTGGCCTTAATTAGTGGATAAATGTTGTTTATATACTAACACGCGCTCCCGTGAGAGAAAGAGAGAGCTTTGTCGATTCAACTTCGTGCATCTCTTTTTACCTTTGTCGAGATTAGAAAACAAACAAAAGACATAAAAAAGTTGTAAAGTGAACGCTGACTCTGTACGAGCGCGAAATTTGCTTAGCGTGTAATTATAACAGAATGGATCGTTCTGTTCATTGTCCGGCTTTTCGTATAATGGCTGTATGTCCTGTAGACGTCACGATATATATGTAGAGGAGGGAGCAAGTCCTTTCCGGCGGACGCGCGCACGATATCGCGTCTGTCTGTCTGTCTCTCTCTCTCTCTCTCTCTCTCTCTCTCTCTCTCTCTCTCTCTCTCTCTCTCTCTCTCTCTCTGCGAATGACGCCCAGCACGCCACTCAAATTAGACGCTGCTTCCTTTGCTATTGCTCTTGGTATGCTAAACCCTGGGAAATGACTTTGGCGTATCTGTACAACGGTTAAAGCGTTGAAGATTAAGGATGGTTGGATTAATTGTTTATTTGTTTTTAGACTTATTTTATGATGGGAATTACGTTTCTTTGTTTCGAAGGGATGTCAAGATTGTTTTTCTGACGATTCGAGTAGATTAGAATGAAAGCAGACGATGTTTTTATCACAACTATTCAAACACGTAAGGATGTTCATGACTTTCGGAAAATGAAGCCTTTGGAGATGTTGATCTTTATTAAATATTCAATGTATCTGATAAATGTTATTTGAAGCATTGCATTTTTTTTCGAGCCATTACAAACAAATATTTGTGATTTTGGAAGACTGAATTTATGTTAATGTCCGATTTCATTAAAATAGGCTAATCCAACTATAGTTGATACGTTATATGGTAGCATCAATCGATTCAAGACCATAATCGAAACCTCAGGGTTTCAATCAACAAAAGCCTACATTTCCTGCTCATCATCAAGCTACATTATTAAAGCACACTTAATTTTGCCGTGTAGTCGATCCTTACTATTTACTTTCGTCTCCTTCGCGAGTGAAGATAAAGGCTTGTATATTGTGGAAACAACAACAACAACAACACACACGCACATACACAAGCTGAAAGCGCAAAGGGAAGAAAAAGCTCGTAAAACTCGAACGTGGCAACGTCTCCGCCGTAAAACTGCAGTAAAATGCAGGGGGAGACGCCAGAATTCATTGGGTCGAGAAAAGCATCGATGGGGCCGCTCGACGCCTTTTTTCCTACGTAAAAGCAGAAAAAAAGAGAATTTCAAGTCAATTTATGACATTGCGTGATGATAGGTTAATGGTGTCTTTCCTTCCATTTTTTTACATTTTGCCTGTTAATTGAGAATCATGGTATTTTTAATATCGTAACTTTAACAAAGTACTCACTTTCTCGAAATACAAGAGCGCTTTTCAAGCTCTCAATTAACTTCATCGTACTTTTTACGCTCGGATTTTTCATATATGAAACATTTTTCCGACGGAAAAATTTGAATTACGGCAGATCCGCAGAATCGTCTATATTAAAAATGAAAATGACTACGTTTTTTTTCCTCTCATTTTGACGTTAAAGGCGCTCAAGATATTTTCAATTTTGTATACATTATAAATGAGATGTTTCTCAATTTCATGGTGTACCTATACTGAAGGCGTAAAACCATTATTAGTAAGAGTTGGAAGAGTGTTCATAGCGAAATGAAAATTTACACAAACTCTTGGAAAAAAGTATACTCAAGTGCGCTGTAATGAAAAAGTAAACAATCTTTGAGTGAATCGCAAAAAAAAGAGATATAAAATAAAACCGACGCTTCGATTGTTTTCTGATACTTTGACAACACTCTCGCTCTTTCTTTTTTCTCTCGAGATAAGAAACTTGGCATCGTCTCGTCGCAAAATGTAGGATAAGAGTGGTCGACAAAAAAAAAGAATATTCACTAGCATGTCGTGCCAAAAGTTTTCACTTGCAGTATTAACATGTCTTGTGAAAATTTCACGCGAAAAGAGATAAGCATCGTCTGCGACTATGTGTCAAGTATGAGCCTTCCATTGTCATATACGTAGCCTTTGTAATTCTATTTTTCGCACGATGATGTAACTGCGATGACGCTTTCCTTGTGCGGTCGATATCATTCGGCTTCCTACGCACTCGCGTACTACTGGCATTTACTTCTCCTTTTAAGATTCCGTTTTCTGAGAATCTGAGATTCCGTTTGATTACCATTACATTTGTTTTAATAAATTGTAAATAAATATCTTAGTTTTCGATCGGAAAACGTTCGGTAGTTATTCAAACGTAGCACACTATATTGTTGTCATTGTTAATTCGTTTGGCAAATTTGTCAGTGCTGAACATTGCCATTCATCTGAATCGTATAAACAATACATCACGAGGTCGTATCACAGTGCAAAAGCGAGCCGAGCTCCCGAACTTTATTACGCCCACAAAGCGAATTGATTAACGTCGCGCAAATTCCACTGTACAGTTTATACGCTACAAAACCACGTCAAAGGTAGACAACTTTGGAGAGAGAAAAAGTCAGGCATGATAACTTCGTCACAGGTATTTGAGGTCTCCCAACTCCGAAATAACACAATCTCGTGCGTGCCTTTCACTCTTCTCCCCTCTCCACCAGTCGCGCACATTGATGCTATACCGCCAACAGCTGCTTCGCTGCAGTTTTGTATCGTATCTCTCCAAAAGCGACGCTCCAGTCCTAACCTCCTCTCCGCGTTACCGCTCTTTTTTTATCTTTCGTGGCAGTTCTTTGTTCTGGCATTTATTCGTATAGGGTCGCGCACGCAGTGCACATATGTGCGTCAGTGGGCGTGGTTTAGCTTCGAACAAGGACGTAATTTGCGAAGTGCGCATTGTTTTTTTCCGACGAGCGTTGGTCGCGATCAGTGCGCAGGTAGTTTTCTTTATCTGGACGATACTCTGCCGACGGGAGCGTTGCTTTCTCACACTGGGCGTTATCTTGGCGACGTCGTGAGCACGTGTGGCAGTGCGCGTGCGCAACGCTGCGCTTGTTCACGTTTGAACCGAAAATTCATCAAAAATAATAGTCGCTCATGCGCTGTAAGGTGTTTTTGCGCTGGCCGGCCGACAAAGTGATCGTGTAGCTCCTCGTGCCTTCTTCGTAGAATACATGCAGCAACAATGTAAGTTCTCCAAGAAAGGAATAACAGCTTCTTGTTTATCGCCATTTCGCTCGACGCGAGTACGTATAGTACAGCAGCTAACGTTGATCTATTCCGCTGAAACGGTGATCCATTTCCGCACACCTCACGTAAGACTGATTTACACGCGCTAGATAGTTTTGGAGAACTTGAAGAAGAGGGCGAGAGAGGGAATATATGTATAGTGTATTAGAGACTGCGCGAAAAGAAAAACTTGGGATAAATTGCTAGTTGATAGAATAGGTTTCTCGTTAGGAGAGAGAGTTTTTAAGGTAACATGATAAAAAAAAGTTCTTAAAATAGGAAAATTTTCAAAATAGAGCGTAATTTGGCGGTAAAAATAAAAAACTCCAAACTGATCTCAAAATGAAAATAACATTGCCCTATTTTTGCTAGTACTTCTTATTATTTCATTGATTCGTTTATCAATTGAAAGCAAGAAAATGTATTGGATTTTAATAAAGACGTTACTCATTCTGAGGAAAATTGGATCCAGGGTAACATATACTTTTAAAATAAGCAATTTCTGCATATATTTTTCTAAATGACGAATGTTGGCTTTTAAGGACGTAACAAATTCTTTTTGTAATGTAGGTACATATTTGTGTTTCAAGAAAATTGTAAATAAAAACCGACTTTTTCTTTACGTGTCATCTTTATGTTTGAAATGAATCATTCTTGACATATAATGTATGGGCAAACAATTCGCTGTTAATTTGTTCATAATACATTCAACGCATATTCCTCACATGTGCAATATGCTTTAAACAAGTAAAAATACCAATTATAATTGGAGGACGAACTGGAGAAAATTCAAATTACCGGCCGATAAACGACGATGCTGATTTAATTTAGCCAAGGGAAAACAGTCTTGCGTGGATTTTCAATTCCAAGAAAACATAAAGTACGTCTATATAATTAATAAACGAGCAATCAATCAGCAAGTAAATATCCAGCGCGTGGTCAGCAAGAAAATTCGAAATACATAATTGATCAGCAATTCCATAATATTTTATAAATAACAAATCGCGGCAATTTCTTCTTCCGTACACGCCGCCGGAAAATAAAGCAAAATGATCGTTCGCCAAAGCGAGAAGAGCGCAGGAAAAAAAGGAGGAAGGAAGGCGGGTCGAGGCAAACGATAGAGAAAATCCCCGAGGGAGCAATCAGGCAATTTCAGGTCTGTTTGACGTGGGCAGCAGCGCGTGCGAAAGCCCGATAACCCATCCTCCGCGTCAACTAGCGCGCCATATAATCGAATCGTCGCCTTCCTATATAAAGACCGAACGAATTTTGCTTTTTTTTCTCTCTTCGCGATCATCGGCGGAAATATCAATATTTAACGAAATGCAGTTTACTGCACGTCACATAGAAGCAATCATGGGTCTTTACGTCATTGTAGGAAACGCTATTACGAGCAGCTTGGCGCGTTGAAAATTTCATGCATGCATGTGACACACCGACAGTCGATAGTTTCAGCCAAATTGCCGTCGTCAAAGGGGAGCGAATGAAAAATCGCTGTAAAGATTAGTTTTTAGTTGCAGCAACTTTTCGTTCGCTCCCCTTTGGTTGCGCAAACACATCTCGAAAGTTTCCTTTTTTTGTTTTATAGACCTTTGGAAACTGATTACACGAATTTCGCGCAGTTTGTTTATCTTACATCGAGTCAATGCAACATTCCGGAATTTAAATCGAGAAATTTCGTTAGATATATATCGTGGAATTTTTCCGATAGTTTGTTCCGATTGTTACTGGATCTGGAATTGGAATTTCGTTTGAGATTATTTTTGAGTTAATTATATATATATATATAATCTGCCGAATATTTTCACTTAATAAACAGGTTGTTTGATTTCCTTTTTATGGGCGTTGAAAGCAAATGAAATGTTCAAAAGGATATAGCTGTAGGTAACATTCATGCAAGATTTCATATAAACGGATTCGTTTTAATCTCCGAAATGTAGCCTTTCACTAACTAAAAAAAGTGGCATTTATTTTTCATCAGAATCCATAGAAAACAGGAAAGTAGAGAGGAAGAGTTATCAATATTTTTCTGTATTTTCGTCCATCGAGCAAAGTAAATGGATCAAATCGAACAAAAATGTACACCCATAATCTCTCTTTGCAAAATGTAATGTTCGAAATACACCAAGCAGTGGCGCCGTTGAATCTTTCAGCGAGGGTGAAAATGTGTATAGGGATGGGCGAAAAGTTGCGCGCCAACTTTGACGTTGCAAAAGCCGCCTAAGTTTTATGATCGTTTGCACGAGAAAGAAGTCTTTCCCGGCCCCTTTATGGGTGCTTCCTCTTTTCTCCCTCGTCTGATGAGCGAGTCTTCACTTTTTTTACCGCTTTTTACATAAAGTATTTTCCTCTCTCTCTCTCTCTCTCTCTCTCTCTCTCTCTCTCTCTCTCTCTCTCTCTCTCTTCTTTCTCTGTCTCCCTCCGTTTCCGCGCATAAGAATGAATCTTGCGAATTTGCATCATTGAAAGTGAGGTTTTTTACCCAGAAATGCACTTTAAATTCACGCGATTAATTTCACCTATACATAGATCCGATCTTCTCAATACAGCCTAGGTTAAAGTGAATTAATCAAAGTCATTTACGTCACTTGATAGAGGCAGTTCAATCTGACATAACAGCCGTGTACTTTCCGCGAGGAGAAGAGCTGACTTTACAGATCTTTGTCCAAAAATTAAAAAAAAAATTGTCCTTTCTGTACGTCGCTCGGTAAGCACAAATCAACGTTTGTTTCAACTTTTTTAATTTATTATCATTGTCGTTGTTGCTTCCGAAACTTGCGAGATTTATTTCTTGACTGCACTGTTTTCCCAGTTCATGTAATTAAAGCCACAGAAAAATTAAAGCTCAATATCGATAATTTTCCAAATACGTGCAGTGCTCGATAGCAAATTCTCAGCTCTATACACACACACATGTATGTGTGTGTGTGTGTGTGTGTGTGTGTGTATATAAGTCGAGTCGTTGTTTACGATTGAACTCGCCGTAATTAGCGAATCCTCTGCGCGGCAAATGTATGCCTCTACTCGGCTCGGCGACTTTTCTACTTTCTATTATTTTTTAAAGAAAATTTACGACAAGCGTGTATATCCACTCTTGCTTAGAATGGATATAAATATGCTCATGGGCGTCGAATATAGGATACAGCACGACGTAAGAACTGGACACTAATGAAACGGATAAGTTTATGAGTGTTCTTGAACGGATTTTGACTAAAAATTAAAGAAAAAGCGATCCTTTTAGCAATTTAGTATTTTTTTTAGTATTTCTTCGCGTTATATTTCAAGAACAAAAGTAAGACAATTTTTCATGTGTACAATTAGTTTTATTGATTGACCGTGGATTCCGAATTAATTACCAATGCTAACGTGAAATTGAATCATGTTACGTATCGATGACACAGTAGTTATATTCAATTATAAACTACGGATTTTCGTCAGCGGGTATGTGTATCGATAGGAATTTCCGTTTCCGTGGAAGCGAGCTTCAGTAGGCAGCAGAGGAAGACGAAAGCAATATTGACTCGTCGAAGTAGTCGAACTCGGTGTCCAGTCGGACGTGGAATTTCAAGCGTTACACATATACACGAAGGTGTTTTCCTGTTTGCTCGTTTTCTCTCTCTGCCAGCGACGCTTTTAGAGGCTCTTTGAGGGTGTGCACTTTTCGTGAACTTTCGAGCCAGCCATATGATGACAGAGAGAGATTTTGAGTCATTTTATTCGCAAACTGATTTTACGAGGATTCGATTGATCGGTGAAACAAAACGCCAATGGAAATATTAAGAAATAATAGTTTCTATAAGCTCTATTCAATGCTTTGTTCGAATTGAAAAGCAAAGAGCACAATTTTTCATTACAATGGAGCTTGAATAGAATAAAAAAAAGTAGACGACGGAAAAAATGTTTCTCTCTCGCGCGCGCGCCCACACGCACAGCAAATGGAATCCAATTGTCTTTTGTTCTTCGAAATACCGAACGAATGGGGTAAAGCACAGTCAATCGTTCCTCTTTCGATCGCTAACGTAATACGCATTGGTTCGAGGTCGCGAAGACGGGAGAATCACGCTATGGATTTTTCGCGGGTCAGCAACAAATCGCACTCGTCGTCGCCAAGAAGATAGAAATATATCTAGCCCCGCGCGTATTTCTCGTAAATCAAGAGACGCGCCCGTTCGAGGGCTTATAAAGAAGGAAAAGCTTGCATCGTCTTTATTCTCTCGTGCGCATCGTAAATTCTCTCTGTCGTGCGTTTTTTTTTTCGCTTCGCTGGTTATTTTAATATCGCGATACGATCGGCAAAGTAGGTATAGAGATCGAACAGGCGCGTCGGTGATTCGACCTCAAGAGGAATTCTCTCACTCGCATAACTCTCTCGAACCCTCCCCCGAAAGCTTGGCTTGCTGCTAATTACCTTAGAAATGGCATCTGAAATATCCGTATAACGTAAGAGGCATTCTCTCTTTCTTGTCTTTTGTCCGATCTGCATGCACAAATATTAATAATTCCGGAAACCTCGGAACGAACATTTTCCCGGCTAATTTCAATTATGGACTTAGCGAATTATCACTGCATTTCTGGAGAATCTCTCTTTTGTTTTTTCAATCGTTACGCCACGGTTATTTTATTTTATAGTAAGGGAATTATATAGCTGCTAGCGCTCGCGCGAATTGCTAAAGTAGGTTACGGATTTACTTTTCACTCTCTCCGAGCTTTCCGAGAGCGAAAAAGCTTATGAAATTCCCTTCGCGGTATAGCTAATAATTTTTCAGTCGTGGAAACCAGTTAAACATTAATTAATTTGATGTTACGTACAACTTTTTACGATGATTTGAAAAATTGCCGGGCAAAGTTGACGGCTCATGTTTCGTATACGAAGTATTTGCTTATACGCATAACTTTAAAAGATGGAATTTAAAATTCACAACCACTCTGGAATTTTCATAAGCTATAATGCAGTTGAAAAATTTTATCCTGGGTATATTTTTCTTCATAATTTCTATTTATTTTGATTTTTTCTGGGCTTGCTTTTATTCGTTGTGAATTTTCAGGTCCTAGCATTTTTTAAAGAAAAGTAAGACTTTACAGTTTCCTTTAAATGCTAAGAAAGGACATCGCTAAAAAGCAATATTAAAGTAAATAAAAAAGGTTTCACTATACCTACCTACTTATTAACTGAAGTTTTCACATTTACCGTTACTGGACTAGTCCACCGTAGGCGCTATTAGAGAATCCTAACTTCTATGGTTACACGCGAGAGCTTTATTCGAAATATCACTGTTGTACGTTTTTTTTCGAAAAGCGAGCTGAATTTTCATAACATTCCACTCTCTGCTCCGAGTGAAGTGGAATTTAATATATTATGAGTTTTGCATAAATATATATAAAACGTTCTTATTACTATTATTGCGAAATGATGAAAATTTGTGTCGGAACTTTCTAGTAATGGAGTGTTGTTAAAAATAACAACACAGGTTTTACACGGATTAAAAACCATATTTTTTAGCCAAATTAAAATAAAAGCCAGAGTTCAATGAAATGTTTGGCCTTTCTTTCTTGAGAAAGCTCTCTGGCGAAAGAGGAACGGCGACTATATTCAAGCCTATCGGATTCGATATAAAAGTAGCGATTGTTCGATACTTAAAAAAGAAAAAGAAAAACGAAGAGAACGGAGAGATATAGGCACACAATCGATATGCTTTAGATCCAGGCAAGCCCCTTATAGATACACACGGTTTGAGGAGAGGGCTGATTAGCGGGGCTTCCGGAAGAGCGGTTAACCGACGGATAATCGAGCCGCGCGTGTAGCAGACACGAAAACAAAGAGCTTGCTATACACATCGCTTTCAACATTATTTTAGCTTCTTTGCAGCCGGAAAATTTCATTTTCCTCTCCGATTCGACGCCGCGTGCGTTCCCGCGGAATTTTTCCCCCAAAAGCTGTGAATATTTTTCCGAATGCTCTTTCCAATCCACTGCTGCGCGGCTGAATGGAGAGCTTTACTTTTCAATGAGTTTCGTGGACCCGTCGGGCAAAGCGGAAGGCTTTTTTAATTAACCGTCGATATTTTTCCACTAAAAAAATCTAATCTTCGAACAAAAAAAGGAAAGATTTCGCACTCGCAGAAGATTGAACAAACGAGAGAGGGGGAGGAGGAGAAGGGGAGAGAGAAAGGTGGGATTATGCCGTGCAGTGCAAGCTATACACAGGGAGAATATTAAAAGAGGCACATTTCGCGCGGGAAGAGAAGAAGCTTTTCATCGCGGCTGACCTCCCATCGCGCACGGCTTGATTTTTAATTTTCACAAGCTGCGCGGGGGAATGAAAAAAAAGAAAAAAAAAGAAAGATGTGCGTGTAATTACTCCTGCTCGTGTCTGCCGACCTAGATAGGGAAAAAAAGTAAGAAATTCGATGGGATGACTTTCAACGCTATTATACCGAAACGACACGACGACGGCAGCGGCTAAGTTTTATTAACTCAACGAGTTAACGCAATTTCCGCGCCCTCTACTGCTGCTCCTGTTACCTTCTGTTGGCCCTTGTGAGCCTAGAGTTCGTGTTAAATAAACGCTTTATGTAAGGCTCGAAATATTACGTTTTTTTCTTTGTTTTTTTTGAAAATACAGCTAATGAAATATCGAGCGAGAAGCTTAATAATCTAGCGATAAATTTTGTCACGGTGTGTGGGGATTTTTTTGAAATTCGACGATGCAGGCACGGTCAGACAGGAGTACGAGTGTGTCGAACGAAGGTTAAGAAGGATCGCCCACCTCGTATTTCTCGACAAAAATACTCGACCCGCGCGGGTTATACTTGTCTTTCTGGAAATATTTGTTGTTTGATCCCAATCGCGAAACAATAAATCGGAGAACTGGCTCGAGAACGTGCTCTGCTAAATATTCAATCTAATTCCAACGAAGACGAATAAAAAAGTTTGCTCTTTGTTCCCAAGACGCCGATTTATGCGAAGCTTCGTGCATTTACCCACTTTATTTTCTCGCGGGCTTAACGATCGTCTCGCGCGCATATATTCTCGCTAGATTTTTCTTTTGATACTCGAGTATAAATACGAACGAGACACTTGAAAATTACGTTCACTTGAGCCATCAAAGGGGAAAATTTTTCGAGGCGTGTCGCAGTTCATCCTGCGCCCTTCTTAGAAAAGCAGCGCGATACGTTCAATTGCCGCATGGTTGATCTAATTTTCGGGAATGGAAAGAAAAAAGTCACGATCATTGAACGTCCGACGAGTTTTCCAGGCCAGCAAGTCCCGTGGAAAAAGAAAAAATGACACGACCGCTCCACAACTGGGTTAGCCACTCTTTCGTAAGCTCGTCCATCGCGGACAAGCAGTACGAGGGTTCGGCCAGAGCAGAAAATTAACGAAAATAAGGAGGCGAAACGGTCAAGCGGAGAGGGAATAACGTACAAGAATAATCGTTAGAAAGGGGGGTAGGCTGGAAGAATATACATATCGACGCATCGTCAACTGTTGCTAACGGCTCATGGCTGCGCGCGCGGCGACGGCGGGACGACGACAGCGACGGGTCGAAACACGAGCTTTACCGAGGCGAGCTTGCCGAGAATTGCCGAACGACGGGTCAGGTCACGAAGCCGGGGTCAATCGCCGCCCACCGCTCGCACAGCCATTTCACTCTCTCGCGGCTCGTGGCATGCCGTTTGCAGGGAATTTCTTTACCATCCCTCTTGCATATCTCGTATCGCTGTTTTTCTCTTACTTCATGATAATAATGTGGCGTATGCGAGCCGTCGTGCTCGGTCTTGTACTTTGGACAGTTCAATGTTTGGGTCGCTTAGGTCTCTCAAGTTGTTCGCGAGCTTAATTCATCAATTTTTTCCGTGCCCGTCGGAAAGATTCTTGGGATGTCTAGTAATTAGCATTTTAAATGACAAACAAGATGAATAAATTTATTTGAACGTTTGGCTTTTTCCTTTTAATTTGCAGCTTCGGCAACCTGCTTTTCATTCGTCAAACTGGTAACTGACATTCGAAATTAATGAACTTAGCGCTCATTTTGCGGTGCACCAGAATAGAACTTTTGAATTTCGCTTTGGATTTGATCAAACGAGATGAACAAACGAGATGAAATTTGGCACGGGACCCGATGAAATAAGCAAACATTCGAGTGTAAGCGCCAATTTGGAGTATCGTTTGAATACAAAATGGATTTTTAGGCGGTTGCCAAGCCACCGCATTCAACGCGGAATTCGCCCAAGTACCAATCAAAATTGTCGTCCGAGCGTAAATCTCTCTCGCGTCTAATGTCAGAAACAAAGCTCATGAAAAAGATGACAGACCAGCGCCGCCGAAAGCGGAAGATTCGTCTGCGGAGAATGCAATAAAAGACGGGGATAAATCGATACCCGCGCACTCGCACGCTATCTCGCGCCCATAATGGATCAGGAAACTGTAGTGAGAGAGAAAGAGAGAAAACCGATAATAAACCATTTCCCAGTAACTCCCTTTTTGTCTCTCTCTCTCTCTCTCTCTCTCTCTCTCTCTCTCTCTCTCTTCCCCTTCAATCTCTAAATAACCAATTTTCCGCGCTTTTCCGCTTCGGCAAAAAAAAAAAGAAAGAATGAACGAAAAGGGTAATAAGGACAGATTGTCGAGTCTTTTTTTATCTCAGAGCGGAGGAAGCTGACTGGCGCGTGATTCGAAAGCCGAAAGGCCTTCTTTTATATGCGCTACGAATTTAGTTATTCGGTACGGTCCCTCTAGCTCTCTCTCTACTCTCTCTCTCTCTCTCTCTCTCTCTCCGCTCGTAAAATGGAATTTCTCTCCTTTTCCTTTGTTTTCCTTTTTCCTTCTGTGAAGCGTATACTCCCGAGATTCGAAGAAATGAAGGTTTATTTATCCTGGGTATTGCTTTAACTTCCCTTTTCTTCGGCTAAAGGACTAAAGGATACTTATATCAATGGACTATGAGAGAGACAATCTACCATTCCCCACTTGTAGCCAAATACACTTTTCGAGGAGGCCTCCTTTTTTTCCTTTTTCCGAAACTTTCGTTCTAGATCAAATCCCCCAATCGAACAGCATATTCATTGATAAATGTCACCTCGCTCCAAAATCAGCAAATAAAAAAAATTTATATACCCGCACCCAATTCAACTTTTGCATCCACGTCATATGTTTTGGCAGTGTCGGGAGACATGCATGCAGAACAAAACCCGGGATGAACAAAAATGGAAGTTGAATCCGTACACACGTCCATATTTGGCGCGGTATCGAATTTTCTTTCTCTGACGACAAATAAAAGAAAGAAAAGAAAAAAAAAAAAACGCGATCGACAAGAAAATATACGTATCGAAAAAGAAATCTCTTTTGTAGTATATATCTGCTTTGACGTGCATAGAAAACAAAGAAAGAAGAGCTTTGTCTTCAGTTTTTTTTCCTTTTTCACCGCGAGAAGTCGCGCGCGATTAGATCGTTTGGACTCGGGCGCCGGTATCATTCTCTAGATGATATTTGGCGACTTCTCTCTCTAAAAAAAAAAAACTTTCCGAGCGCGCGAAAGTTTAATGATCATTAGCGAAACTCGAACGAGCGAAAGCTCTCTTGGGAGTTCGTTACAAGTCTCAAGGTTATTTTCTCGGCTTTCTTTGAAGCAAGGTGCGTCTTAATTAAAAGCGTGTATTTTATTTCCCTTGGACCATTCACGGCACTAACAATATGTCATGATATCAGACGCGAGAGAGAGAGAGAGAGAGAGAGAGAGAGAGAGAGAGAGAGAGAGAGAGAGAGAGAGAGAGAGAGAGTATCTTGGCTAATTAGCAAGTGACAATGACAAATTGTAGAGAATACCTAAAAAAAACAACATTCGAAAATTTGCGATGGGGAATTATGTGGTTTTGAAGAGTAACGCGTAATTGATTGATATACATTTTTGCCAGTTTCAGCAGGACTGCCCGTTAATCCTGATATCGCTCATGAGGATTTTACGCGTGTTTATCTTAATTTTTCAATAGCTGCAACATGCCACCGGGCTAACGAAGACAGGCTGCGCGTGGGACGTATGCTGGCGCATACATGCTAGGCAAAAAAGCTGCAGCCTACGACGCAAAAAGCTTCTCCCTCTGTCTGAATATCTGGCGCGTGTCAGCCAATAAATCCAAGCAACTATGGGGCGCGAGGGGGTTTAATTTCCGGTGGCGTTCGCAGCTCATATATTGCCACGTTACGTGCCGTGTGCGCAATCGAAAGTATTTTGCCGCGCGAATGATTGAAAATACGCGCGCACCTTTTATTTGCCATCTCCGAAAATGTTAATTTCCACCGAAATCCATGTTATTGGATTCGAGCTGATAGATCATCTATATAATTCACCGATAAACCATCCATTTGATATAATTATTTGCATTTCAATTGATTAAACATTTTCAATTGATTGACTCGTCGCTTCGCAAAGTAAGACATATTAACGTTGTTCCGTCCATGAAATAAAAATCAGTTAAATTTGAGGGAAAATCGCGTCATTTTTTGAGCGTAAAATTCATAAAATTTCATAACATTGGCGCTTTGTGAAAATCGAAAATCAGCATCGTCCAGGCGACTTTTCTTAATCTCCGCAAACCGCTCGAAGAGAAAAAAGAAAAAGATGAAAAGCGTTAAAGCCGAATATTCGCGAATGATATTTACTTTCCCACTTATCGTACACTTTAATCTGCTCAAGGTTCCTTCTTCTTTTTTTTCAAGCTCCATTCCAATTTCTTTGTCTCTTTCAGCCTCAATTACTTTTTCATTTGGCTCTTTGTCGATCCGAGCCCGCGCTCGCGTTCTTTCATTCATTTTCCGCGTACGTCTCTTTCTACGCGACCTACTCGACTCCTATTAATTACTCTTCTTTTCCCTCTGCGCACAGCACTTTTCCGCGGGGGCGCTACTTGATGCTATAAGAGCAATTTACTAATCCTGTATCGAAGAAACATCACTGTAGTATTGACAGGCATCGAAAAAACTTGCTGACCCATATCTCACGAGCACAGCCGTTGGGTAAACTTTCCTCTTGTTCGCTCATGAATAGATAAGACGCTGGGATAACATTCAAAGCTCCCCCGTTTGAGAATGCGCGGATCAAGAGGGCACGACACTTGTTTTTTACTTCCTGTTTCGATAGCGCAGGGACAACGTTTACTTTCGGCATTTGCCGACGATGGGATGTGGACTTGTCGCGAATAACAAATGTAAGCGAACTAACCGAGTGGCGAATACGATTGTCGCAGGCAAACGTCGCTGAACGCAACCGCGACAAGCGCGCCGATAGCCTCGGCGAGTGGTGCCGCGGACAACGAGCCAAGCGCACCAAATGCGGCAGCAGCGCTTTACCCGTCGTTGGTCGCGAGCCAAGAGACGCCGGCGGAATCGGCGACCACGACAGCGACGACGATAACCGGCGCGAGCACGGTCACGCAGTCGACGGTGACGGCGGCGGCGTGCACCGGCTCCTCGATGCCCAACGTCTCGCGAAGCGTCTCCGCGCCAGCTGGACCAAGACCGCAACTGTCGAGCGGCACCGCTGTCAGTGGCAGTGCCACGGTCGACAGGCCCCACAAGCTCAGGAGGAGCCAGAGCAGGACCGAGGCCATCAAGAAGTGAGCGAGTCTTGTCCTATTTGTTTTTTATCCATTCGAGCGCGCGTCCAGCGGCTGGTGTGCTTGCTTTCGCAGTTACATCAAGCGCGAAACCGCGACGTTCTTCGGCGTGGACGAGGAGACCGAGGCGAGCGAGAAGCAAAAGTGGCTGGATCGCCGACGACGCATGGCTTCGAGGAAGTATGGCGCTTTGTTGCCGGAGTACAGGGCCCCGGATCCTGACATTACCAAGGACGTGCCGGATTCCATGGATATTTCGGATGTGAGTACTATCTGATTTTCTGACCTTTCGGCGCCGAGTACTCGCGATAACGATTAATTTTCCATCCAATTTCGATCTTCCGGTAGATTTTTGAAATAATATGACGCTTTGAAGTAACGACATTTTCCAATGAAAACGATCAGTCAATGCTTCGGAGTCCAAAAGGATCGTATAAAAACGAATAATTTCAAAGAGCACGGCTGTTCGAAGGAAATAGCTCTTGTTCACGCCGCACGATGGGCAAAACGGAGTTGTCATGTCTCGCAGATACGCGCGTTTTCACGCTCGACAAAGAAGGCAAAACAAAGCAGGCAAGGAAGAACGAGAGGCGAAGAGGAAACAAAGAAACAGCTCTAATTCACAATCGGAGCATGGCTTTGTGAAAATTAGGGTCGTCGAGCGGTTACGTTAATCATCAGGGACTCCTCTCTCTCCCTCTCTCCCTTGTCTTCCAGCTTGGTTCGTTCTTTTGCGTGCGAGTCGTGATTACTCGGCGCGGCAGCTCGTGCAAAAGCCCCTTCGTGTAGCCCGCCGAACCATCTCTTGACCCGCTTTCTCTACTCGCCTCGTGTGTTTGTTGCAGTCCGTCATATCGAGGAAGTGGCAAAGGCCGGTAAGGAGGAAAGATTCGGTCCCAAGGATGGCACTATCTGCGCTGCAATATGTGGTCGACGTAAGTATAATGGATTTGATATCCAGCGCTTTTCAGAGAAATTCAGCGAGCAGCCGCGTACAGCGCGTTGCATCGCGTGCTCGCTCGTCCATTAGACTAACGAGGTTTC
The DNA here is from genome assembly GCF_024137745.1 of Phymastichus coffea. Taxonomy (NCBI): domain Eukaryota; kingdom Metazoa; phylum Arthropoda; class Insecta; order Hymenoptera; family Eulophidae; genus Phymastichus; species Phymastichus coffea. The sequence goes on along the minus strand of NW_026707054.1, from coordinate 34,285 downwards.
GCGCGTGCGCGCGCACACAGGTACCGAGCTTTGATTTTAATGAGCGTGCTCCCTTTCGTCTTGAGAGATCTTCCATGCTTACCTACGTGTATGCATTTCTTTGACGGGGTCACCCGAGTCAATCGCACGTTTAGCGGAAACTAGCGTTCGGAGCGCTGTCGTCGGCCGAGCAAAAAGAGTGCGCCTCCGCCAGAACGCCGAAAGCCCTTGTCGCGCGCGAGACGACAGGAGCGCGAAAAGGTTCGATCGACGAGTTCGTCCTCGCTCTCTGTCTCGCGGTACGTTACGTTGCATTTTAATGCGCGGAGAGGTGCGCAACTCTCCCAAACTAGCTCGCTCTCTCTGGCTCTTGGAAAGAAGCCTCGCTTTAGGCAAACTTCAAAGTTTCAGCGAGCTCGCCGTGCAGCATTGTCGGCTGGGTTGCTCCTTATTAAAGGCGAAACTTACAAGCCTCTCTCACTCGAGCAAGCTTGCGAGTAGTATCAGCTTTGGAAAACAGGTCAATTGCGAGGAGAGGAACGAGCGACAGCAGCTAGACGACACTAAATCTCCCTTGCGCCCTAATTGCCCGCGTGTACGTTGTTTACCGCTGGTAGGTTAATCGATGACTTGGCGTTGCGGTGGCCTTACGTCGAAAAAAAGACCGCGTAAGAAGAGGTGCCCGAGGAAATGATCGTTGAAATTACGAGAATCGCTTATTGTTAAGCAGCGTTATTCTTGCTCGCGAGTGGCGCGAGTAGTCTCTCGGTCGGCCGGACGCGCACGCGAAATCCGAAGAACAGACCTATAAAGCGCCGCGAGCGCGGCAATGGTCCATAAATTGGCCGCGGTTATAAACTACGCATACGTGCCGGAGTGGCCAGTACGAGGCGCACACGTACGGGCGCTCGACAGCGACGACCGAAAAAGAAATAAAATAAAGAAAAAGAAAGACAAGTCCTCTCTGGCTCTCGCGCTGTCTCTCCGCGCACAAATACCAGAGCTGTGCGTCTGCTCATTGGCAAAAATGCTCGACAGAGACTGCGACGCCAACAACCGTCGAAGCACACGACCATCCTTGGCGAGTCTCGCAGCTTTCCGCCGAGCGCCGTTCACGCGGACGAGTTGCAGACCGGCGACGAGGGTGCCATCACGGATGCTGGCATGGACGAGGAAGAGGAGACTTTCTTCAAGTCGCCCGTGCCAGCAGCTCTGCCGGCACCGGCCGTCGGCGATCTTGCCGACGAACTGCAGGCCGTGGATTTGACCGTCGAGGACGGAGCTACCTCCGCTGCAGCGGCAGTGGCTGGCACTTCTGCCGTTGACGGAGCCGAAGGATTGACGAGGATTTGGTGAGTCTTCGGTTATCGAATGCCTTTTTGTCGGAAAACGCGAAAACAGTTGACACAATAACGTCAAAGGCGCACGAGAGCGAAAGAGGAGGTTGAACAAGACCAATTATTTCGAAACAGGGGCGCTTCGGGGATGGCGAGTGATAAGGAAAGCGGTGAGCGAGTAACAATCGACGGACAAGGGAGACGACAAGCTCGTGCCATCCCGACAAGGGACCATTATATCTTAAGGTACATAGCTGTACAGGCGGAGTATTCGTTCCGCGACGTCGCCGACGACAAAAAGTCAAGCTAACGGAGAGAATTAATTATTTTGCAGATCGCGACAAGAGCAGCAACAGCAGCAACAAGAGCACGTGTACCCGATTCACATAGCAGACAACGTTGGCCTGAGAACAAAGGCAGCTTTCGGAGGCAAGAGAATTTCACCGTCGACCATCGACCGTGTCTTCGACAATAGCAACCGGCGGCAATACGGCATGGGCATTGTTGGACGATTTTTCGGGTATGCTTCTTTCTTAATTGAGACATCCAGCTATATATTTGTGCCTTAGCCTTTTAGGCTGCAAACGTAAAAAGAAAGAGAGAAAGGGGAATATAAAAAAGCGACTAAAAGGATAATATAAGGAGCTTTTAAAGTTACCGGCAGGCGCACATGTCCTAATGGGCTCTAAAGGAGCTTTAGAAATGAAAAGCCGCTTTGACAGCGCGCTTTCTCCCCCCCCCCCTCTCTCTTTCTTTCTCTACCTCTCTATACGTAATTTGCAAGACGATATTTGATTCCATTTGATTATACTATTATCATGACGACCAGAACATGAGATGGAGAGAAAAAAAGTTTCTTTCTCTCCGTTTTTTGCCTACCTGCCCGTTCTCTTTCTCACTTTTTTTTTCGGAGGGAGAGGGTGGTGGGCACTTAGCCCCTTTTTTGCGTTTTACTCCCACAATCGACGCTCCACTTTTCCTCGCACGAATTCTCTCTCTCTCTCTCTCTTCACGTGACATACTTTTTACGCCACTCTCATCTCTTGCTCCTTTACTTGGGCGGACGGTTTTTAGTACATCTCGTCTTTGTCACGCACACACACGTCATTTTACACTCCATTTTCTTATTATTCATTTTTCAACTGGCGTGCATTTATTACCAGTTCGTAGCTCACTCCGATAATCCTTTTTTTCTCCTTTCGTCGTTTCCGACCGCGCCCGACTTTTCTTTTTATTTCCTACCTCTTCTTTTTTCCTCCCGCGGTCTTTCGCTTCGTTTAATCCAGACCAAACAAGTTTCTCTACTGCTTGCTTCTTTAATTATTCGTTTGACTCTTGAGAGCGGCGGCCATTCGTAGAGAAGGTTTGTTTTTTTCTTCCTCCGTTCTTTAATTTGTCGCTCAAACGCGATGCAAATGCCAGCCATCAAACTGCACGGCTGTTTACGTACTCGAAGATCCTTAAATGTTTGGCGATACACGTAGGAGGTCGTTTCGTAAAAGCGTCGCTCAGCAGCCGGACGTGAGAAGACAGCTGGACGACATCGACGATCATCGGCCTTACTTCACCTACTGGATCACGACCGTGCAGGTCCTCATTCTTGTCATCTCGCTGGCGTGCTACGGCTTTGGACCGGTTGGCTTCGATCTTCATCACAGCTCAAGCCTGGTAAGTTGGCTCTCTGAATAGGGGTGGCGCGCTAACGAGGACGAACAATCGCGCGTAAATCACAATCGGATTCACGGCGGGCTGACAAATCGCGCGATACCACGTTGCAATGTGCCGTTGAACGCTTCTGTTTTTATCTGACTGCTGGCTCGCGTACGCCGTTACTCATTTTGCCAATTTCGGAAATTCAATCCATTTGGGTGTGCGCGGACGCCCGAATTAATAGCCATTCGCGCTCACCGAGCTGTAACGCTTGCTCCGAGCGCTCGACCGACCGCTGCCGCGGGCCCATACGTATATTTATTCGCAAACCGAAGTTGCTCTCCCCCTCCCCTTCCCTCCATGGCAATAGCGCTACGCGCATTAAACGTTCGTCCGTGACCATTCCAGGTGCTGGTGACCAGTTTGTCGCTACAGCAAGTCGAATATCAAGAACCATCCAACTTTTGGATAGGACCACGTGCTGCGGACCTGATACACCTGGGTGCTAAGTTTGCGCCGTGTATGCGGAGGGACATAAAAATTCTAAAGGAGATCGACGTCTGGCGGGAAAAGGAGCGTGACACGGCGTGTTGCATAAGAAACGACGATTCCGGCTGCGTGCAGTCGAGCAAAACCGAGTGCTCAGTGAGTATACTTGATGAGACTTGAGAATTCTTCTTTTCTCCAAGATTAATGTCATTCGAAAACATCGCAACGAATATTCCATCATCGTGATCATATTGATAATGTGAACGTCTTTTCTTCTCTTTTAACGCCAACTGGTCCGGGGAATGAGTTCGACATCTACGGTAATGAGAACAACATTTCTGAAATGGTGCATGCATCGTAGTTTTATTGGCAATTTTTATTTTCTTGCACCTGTCGTTACAAATTTCGATATTCCGACGTTACGTTTATTTTCATTGTCGCGATGCAAAGCAAAGGGCTAAATGACGAATATTGTTAAATAGGACAAGTTATCGACATGGAAGAAATGGGGACCAGCTGACAGTGGACCGGGCGGCCGAATCAGCGGTTCGGTTTGCGGTCTTGATCCGAAATTCTGCGACGCGCCAGCCAGTATAGCGCCGTACGAGTGGCCCGACGATATAACCAAGTGGCCAATCTGCCGGAAGATGAATCCTTTCAGCCAGCGTTTTAGGTAAATGTTTGCGAATCCAAAGGCTGAGAGCTAGCTGCTTGTCCCGCTAAGCCGGATGGTCAATGCTATTGTGCCTAGCAAATAATGATCTCATTAATCCCCGTCGACGAGGAAATGCCCATTGCTGAAGCTGCGCGTTTGCTCGTGGATTATAAGAGAGATCCCGGGCTTATCGTCCGAATAGGCAAACGAGACAAAAATAGAAACTGGCAGTTAGCATTTGTATCCATCCAACAGGAGCAAGGAGTCAAGCTTGCACGGTAACGCCAATTTCCCGGTGGGTCGTTACAAGGACAAAATGGCAGAGCACATGGTGTGCGAAGTGATCGGCCACCCTTGCTGCATCGGCATCCACGGCACTTGTCGGATCACCACCAAAGAGTACTGCGACTTCGTGCACGGCTACTTTCACGAGGAGGCCTCGCTGTGCTCGCAAGTCGAGTGCCTCCACGACGTCTGCGGCATGATACCGTTTCTCAATCCCGAGTGGCCCGATCAGTTCTACCGACTATTCACCACCACGTTTCTTCACGCCGGGTAATTCTTGCGTTGCTCGCCGAGCTCTTCCGAGACTCCTGACGCCATATCCAACGGTTTTTCCTTGCACGTAGGATCCTCCACATCGCGATCACGCTGTTGGTGCAGTACTTCCTGATGAGAGACTTGGAGAAGCTGACAGGGTCGATACGCATCGGCCTCATCTACTTCATCGGCGCCCTGGCGGGCAACCTTGCCAGTGCCATCTTCGTGCCGTACAGGGCAGACGTAAGTGTGCGCAACCGAGGACGATCGGCCCGAAGCAGAGTATCGATCACGCGCGTTGTCTTTTGTTCTTCGTGAATTTAGGTCGGTCCAGCTGGCGCGCACTTTGCACTGCTAGCGACGCTGGTGGTCGAAGTGCTGCACTGCTGGCCGATGCTCAAGTACCCGCGTAGAGCGCTGATGAAACTGATGACGATCCTGTTCGGGCTGCTACTCCTGGGCATACTGCCGTGGGTGGACAATTACGCCCACCTGTTCGGCTTCATCTTCGGCTTCCTGGCGGCCTACGCGCTCATGCCGTTCATCTCGTTCGGCCATTACGATCGCCAGCGCAAGATTTTCGTCATCTGGATCTGCGTCATCCTGATCGTGGGCCTGTTCGGTCTGCTGCTGACCTTGTTCTACAACGTGCCCATGTACGAGTGCGAGGTGTGCAAACTGTTCAACTGCGTGCCGTTCACGCGCGACTTTTGCGCCTCGCAGAATATCAATTTCAAGCGGGAGGAGCCGGTATGACACACGGGGCCGCGGCCACCGGTCGAGCGCGCTGTGCAGCCGTTCGGCCCCGTTGTTTACCTTCACGCTCGTCTTTCATTCGTTTGTCGACTTCGAAAACTGACCCTCGTCACGGCCAGCAGGATTCACGGCAGGGTCCAAAGCCACTCGGGTCATTCTCTTCGTGTTCCATTCTCTTTTCATTTACTTTTCTTAAACCGAGATAAGCTGCATTGCGTTTGATGGGTTTGTCGGGATAATGTGATAGACGAGTTCACTTTCTTCGAATTGCATCTTCTATGCGTACATATATATGACTATTTTTCAACAAAAGCAAGTATTAGCGTTCGTAGTGTGTAACTTGATGTCCTCGTGAATAGGTCTTTTTTTAAACCCGCCAAGAAAGTAGCTGAATTAGCTCGAATGTTTGACCTTTTCATTGACTATCATGCAGTTGCCTGAAAATGTGTAGTCTTTGACGTGTGCAACGGTGAATTGTGAATTGTGGATCGAGTTATTCGGAAAAGACGCACGATGAGAGGTATCCGAAAATTAAATAAATGAAGCTTCGACGTTGTTATTGCGAGGACAATTGATGCCGACTCGATTTTGCAGTCATTTAAGAGAAAAACTGTCCGATCAGAAAGTCTTAGCTTTGACTTGATTTCGCTACTGCCAATTGAAAAATCAAGCTGAAAGAGAACTCTTGCGAAGAAACCATTTGTCAGCGCTCGACATAGAAATCATGCCTTACAAAAAAAAATAAAAAATAAAAATAAATAAACAAACAAACATTGTCGATCTAATTAAGTGATGAAATAGGGTTTAATTCAATCTTGCCCGAAGGAATGTACATATTTCTTAGGTATATACTAAAGTACTTTACTTGAAAAATGAACAAAAAGAAAAAGACAATGTGCGTTGTTTCTAGAGCGAATATCCGCAGTCCTTTGAGAAAGTCGGATGAAGGATGTCGGCGCAGTAAGCAAACGAAAGTCTTTCGATCACATTTAAGGCAAATAAAACGGAAAAAATGTAGAGGAGAACGAGAGGATAGTCTTGTAAATAAGCGAATGCAAAGTAGCGATCAAGTAAAGATAACAAAACAAAAACTTGTGGATTCTTGTTACATACCTTATACATATAAGTATGACTTTTAATAATATTGTAGGATTACAAAAGCGTATATAACTTGTAAACCATGAATGATGAAAGAATGGCCATGACATTTAAACGTATAATGGTGGGAGTAAAGAAAAAAACAACAACAGACGTGAAATCAAATAAGCCAGAAAAAAGACTTGTCAGCAACGAGGAAAGGCTCCACGAAGGGTTTAAAGACTTGCGGTAACAAAACGAGATGATCTCGATTGTGCATTTTTTTTACAAAAAAAACAAAATAATGATTCGTGCGGACTTTGCATGCATGCGAATGTGTATGATTGCGCGCGCGATTGCGGATTATATCAAGAAAAAGAAAACTCTTAATCGATTTTGTCTGCGACTGTATATACGGAATTACGATTTAACGACGAGGAAAAATCCAGATAATTTAAGATTAAATACGTTACGAATAATGTGCAAGCCGGTGATGAAGTGGTATTAGCGATTTGTAGGTTATCACGCACAGACATAAAAACACGAAACACACACAAGTACACGCGGCAACGTTGTTTAAGTATTTCCAAAGAAAAAATATAATTAAAAAAACCAATGATGAATAATCATACTGTAATGTCGTGAATGTGTATTTTATTATAAAGTACAGAAAAAAAAACGATTACCGAGTAGTATGTGCGTCAAATTGCTTCGTCTAGCGAGTTTGCTGGATGACAATGATGGTGTCGTAGACGGGCGAGGTAAATATGCGCGCGACAGGGTGTACGAGAGGAAAAAGGAAGAATCAATTGTGCCACGACTAGCATTTTTACTCTTAGGGCCGTCACTGTTCAACTTGGTCACTGGCTGTGCAGTCCGTAAGACAATGCTCGGAAAAGAGCTTTTCTCTACGTTTCTCTCATTCGTTTCGACGTATACAAACTATCACGCACGTAACGGGGTTGCATTTTAACAAGAACAAATAAAAGCCGATCGAGCCTTCAAACGAAAGTATTGGAACAAAGACTTCGAGGAAATGTAAACGACGAATGGTATTGGTCAGTGCTTTCTTTCAATGCACTTAACTATTCGTCTTTTCTCGTGCTTTGTTTTACGGACCACGGAGCACGAATTTTTTCTTGTAATCGGCTAACATCACAATATGTACTTGTAATAGCATTATCAATTTATTCGCAATGCGTACGGGAATAATAAAACGGAATAGCGAGGTGATTGTTCGATTTTTATTTAAACTGCGCGGCCGCCATCGACATTACGTAGATGGGATATTGTGCAATGACAATTTTTCTTTCCCACGTATTTTTTAAAGTCTGAATTGCAAAAGACCGCACACAGTTTCAAAGCGCAATTTTTTATTATCGCTGTATTCAATCCTTTTTAATATTGTATATATTAAACAAATAACGGATCTGTCCTTTGTTGTTCGACCTTAGTTATATCTTTCTAAACGGAAAAAAGACAACTTGCCAAATCGTTTAAGACAACGTGTTCATTTGTTGACAGAAAATAACTTTATCCAAGCAATACAGCACATTATATCTTTTTATATAGCCACAATAAAGGAAGAACACGAATGTTGAATTATAGTTAACGTACTTCATATTATCGTATTATTCGTTGACAAACGTTGAGATTTTTAATATTATGGGATGGTTTGTGTTGTTTTCCCTTCGAAATATTAGTTTCTTGCTCTGTGTTTCTCTTCTCTGGCAATCGTTTCTCCGGAAATCGGGCAGCGAGTGAAGTCTTGTTATTTACTGTAAATGTGTCACATACGAGTGTGTTCAAAAAGAAAAAAAGAAAAGATAAAAAAAACACTAAGGAAACACGATGGACTTAGGGGGGGGGGGTCAAAGTGAAATTGCGAATCTTCGATATTTCCACGACAGTCGGCAACACGGTGGAACGTTCTTGTGTGCTCGCCTTCACTTCTCACGTAACGGTCGTGCACACATATACACACTTTTGTACATAAAGCGGCAGACGAAGAGGAAGTGGGCAACGAGAGCATGCGTATAAACAAGCATAAAAAAAAACAAATAAATGGACCAAGTGCATGGGCAAAATTGTAGGCGCGTTCAAGAATCCACGCGACGTTCGACAAACAATTCACCCCTTCGATGTAATTATTTTCCAAGCGATTGACAAAAACCAAAGTAGCGAGGGAGTCGTGAGGCGAAGCTTACTGAGACACTATCGGCACGTTCCACTGCGTTGGCGAGGTATTATTTTTCTGTATCCCTGTATCTATACGAGGCAACAAAAAAAGTACTATACATATAACGTTTAACGCGAGAATGATCGAGAGTAAACAAAAAGAAAAACTCAGACAATGGATGTTTGTGATATGACGATTATTACGAGAATGAGAATGATACTTTGCCGCTTTAATTTCACTGGTAATCGGAATGATCTTCGACTATGATTATCATTACCTAATCATAACGATACATTATGTACTTGTCGCTGTTATATACATATATATATATATAAATATATATACAAAAAACACAGTATATTAATTTAATAATAATAAACAAAAAATTGAAAAGAGTACGCTTTTATTCGACAACGACACCCAGGAGAAAAACTACTCGTAGTTGATAGCGTGAACAGTGCCGTAGGCGTAAAACGAGCGTTGCTCAACCACGAACATGGAATAGGAGTCGCGATCGACGTCCCACAACCTGGAGTGTACACACTCAAAGGATTGGCTTGCATTCTCGATCATCGTGATCATCACGATGTATTTTACTCTGCAACCAAGTGATTGATTTGTGACGCGTGAGCTCGGATGCACGTATACATGTCGTACCGGTCGAAATGAGTTTTTTTGTAAAGCCGGTCAAGAATATCAGCGGCGGTTTCGCGGCAAAGCATCACCGAAGATTCAGGATTGTACGTGATGTCAGCAAAGGCACTGGTCATTACTTGAGCGAGGATTCGGTCGGAAATTTCGCAGCAGAACGGTAAGTGAGGCTCAAGACGATAGCTATTTTGATACTTCGGTACCTTTGGGAAATTGAATGGGACGCAATTGTGTTAAAAAGAGAGAGTGAGAGAGAGTAGTTTTCGCGAGCAATTTAATCAGATTGAGCAGAGAGAGAGAGAAAGAGAGAGAGAGAGATAATTATCTCATAATTATCGAGTGCCGAGTAATATGCTCTCCGGAATAACACTCTCCTAACTTTGTGTTTGCCTTTTGATCTTGAGATTTTTACTCGAAAACTTTAGAGCAGCTGAGCGATCGTAGTTTGAGTGTAAGACCGATAAATTGAATTTGAGAAAAAGGAAAAATTCACCTACTTTGAAGCCATCACCACCACCGCCTCTCCAAGCTAAACTTTTCCCGTAAGAAAGAGCTGAGAGCGAACTTACGAGTCGACTCGTTCGTGACAGACGAGATGTTGCCGAAAGTTTACGATCTGGAACAAAAAGTGTGCAAGATATGTATATATGCTTACAAAAAGATTTTATGTGCGTATATAACTCACTTAAACTTGCACCGTTTTCTTGCGGCTTTTCAAACTGCAATTTCCCTTTATTCGCCATTCTTTCGAGATGGTATATTTTTTTTTAAACTGATGTGTGGATTAAACGGAAAAGGTTACCTAAGTTTAAATTGGGCTAAATAGTACGTTTTTATTTTGACATCTTCACAGTGTAAACAAACAAAGAAATGGACTTTTACAACGACAAACGAAAATACATAATTCAAATAAAAAAAAACAAATACTTTTAATTTTATAATTTATTTGAAAATGATAACATTAAAACAAAGTACAAATAATAAGAAATGCTAATACGATAATCAGTATAGATTGTAATCATCTGTAAATACTGTTACTGAAAAATGCAAACAAAAATCCATTCGTTTTGTATATTATTATACAAATAAATACATATCTATATTCAAAAAATCGGCGAGAAAACCATACCACGCGTGACGCACGTGAACGGAAATTGACGCGGTTAACGAGCGCGTGGTATAGTGAGATAAAGGAAGTTGGGGAGAAATTGTTCAGAATCACTCCGGAAATGTTACAGAAAAACTCCTAGTGATTAGTAACGTCAAATACCTCAAATTCAGTGCTTTCCGAACTGCGTGGGCGCTGTAATAGTTGGATATTAAAAAGAATTTTTCCATTCGTTAGAAAATAATACGCACAATTTTTTTGTGCTTTCGGTTTTCAGGATCAGATCCTCCAATCATTATCAAATAATTATTTTCTTTTTGCGTTATTTCGGTTCTGGAGTAGAAGTGCAGTGACGCATGCGCGGATCCGCTCGTTTGTTGTACTATACCAGTCAAAAAACGTAATAAGAAAATAATTATTTAATGATCGGAGGATCTGATTGAAAAACTGAAAGCACAGAAAATTTGCACGGATTTTTTGCTAACGAAAGGAAAAATTCTTTTTAATATACAACTTTTACAGCGCTCATGCAGTTCGAAGAGCACCGAATTAAGAGGTATTTGACATTAGGAATTGTTTTTTTTAAATAAAAATCTAATTGCATGGATTTTCAATAGATTTTCCTATCGTTGTTAATTACTCGCTGTTTTTCTACAATATTTCGGAAGTGATTCCTTGTAATTTCACCCCAACTTCCTTTATCTTGTGGAAAGCGTGATATGGTGACGCCATTGACAAGCGGGGCGGTTGTGGGGTTTGCCGCCTTAATAACAAATTAACGATTAGGGATCAGGTTATGATGCCCTGTTGTTCTACAACCTCCCATTTATAGAGACTATGAGCATGTATTGTGGCGCCCTCGAAAAGCTGGAAAAGTCTTGTTAAGTTCTGTGGTCGCCGTCGGCGTAACAGTTGGAAATTCCCATAAGATCCAATGTTAAAATCGACGACAGCGCTGCGATCCTCTCCCGCCACATGCTCACATATGAATAGTCTAGTATAGACTCCATGCTACTACTCCTACACCTAACAATTCACATGCTGCACGCGCTACTTCTTGAGGTTATGTCTCACCAATAACGCTACGGTAAGGTCTTTTCCAATCGTGCTCTGACCATGGCGAAGAAGTCCTCGTCAGACAAATCGGCGCAGTCCGAGGAAACTGGCAAAGCTAACAACGATGAAGCTACCAACGGTACCGAGGAACCGCCAAGTTTTAGTGACAGTGAAGACTTCGTCGACGATGTCGACGACGAAGGTGAGCATATGGTTCTTTCCTTAAGTTAACCTCAAAGTTACCATTTTCCTACCGGTGTGTTCTTCATCCAATTTTCATTTCACAGAGCTCTTGGGAGATATTCTCGCAACAAAACCCTCGGAAACCGATGGAGTTGAGTCTGTCATCGTTATCGATGGCGTCCCAAAGGTTGAACCCAAGCGACTTGAGAAATTGCAATCTGTCATAGAGAAGATCTTTGGAAAATTTGGGCAGATTGTTAACAAATTCTATCCCCAGGACGAGTCCGAGATGACTAAGGGGTAAGAAACGTGCCTTGTTATTGTCATGATGTCAAATGTATTAACAAATTATTGATTTTAATCTTGCTTTAAAATCTGTTTTAGCTATGTCTTCTTCGAGTATAGCAGTCCTCAAGGTGCTCTCAATGCAATAAAAAATGCCAACAACTACAAAATCGACAAGGTTCATACTTTCAAAGTCAATCTCTTTACTGACTTCAAGAAATATGCAAGTATTCCAGAAGAATGGGAGCCGCCCAAGCCTCAACCATTCAAGGCTGCTTCGGATTTGCACAGTTATTTATTAGATCCAGATGCATATGATCAGTTCTGTATCGTTACTGGTAACCCTGGTTCTACTACTGTACAAGTCTGGCAGAATGCTGCACCGGAACCTGTGAATCTGGAAGACCGTCTTGTAAGTATAATAAAAATTATGAGTTAGATTTAAGAAATTATTTAGAAGTTGGCATGTTTATTAAATTCAATAACTAAGCACTAGATTCTTATATAATTTTTATTATGTCTCACAAATAGAATAATCAATGCACATTTCACTTACAGCGTTGGACAGACACCTATGTCAAATGGTCACCATTGGGTACTTACTTGGCCACTTTCCACAAATTGGGAGTGGCTTTATGGGGTGGTCCGACTTTTACACAACAGGTCAAATTCATTCAGCGTGGTGTTGAGTGTATTGATTTTTCACCCTGTGAAAAATACCTTGTCACCTATGCTCCCCGTGCTGAAGGTACAGACAAGAGACTTATTATGTGGGATATTCTCTCTGGACAAGAGAAAAGATCTTTCTATCCAGAAGGACCTAACATTTGGCCAATCTTCAGATGGTCACACAACGATCAATATGTGGCTTACATGGGTGATGACGTTCTAAGTGTTTATGAAACTCCAGTAAGTATTTAGAAATACAAGCTAATTATTGTTGAATTATGCATGTTTATCAGTTCTCAAATATCCTGAAAGAATGTTTTTCTTCGACTTACTTGAATAGTTGAATCAATTATTTTCTTGTTATTAAGTATATTGGTATAAATTTAAGAAATAAAATAAAAATGTTATCTCTAAATAATTAACAGTATTAGATTAACAAACCATACATGCATACATCACACATTTGTTATAATATTATATGAAATTTTTTTCAGTCCTTTGGCTTGCTGGACAAGAAATCTATTAAAATCAAAGGTATCAGAGATTTTAGCTGGTCTCCAACGGATAATGTCATTGCTTTCTGGGTACCTGAAGATAAAGATGTACCTGCTCGAGTAACACTGATGGAAATACCTAGGTATATATAACAATTACTCTAATTAAAAATATTCATAGTTTTGAAACATGTCATTAATAATTTTTTTATATTAGCCGTAACGAAGTTCGTAAAAATAATCTCTTCAATGTGGCCGACTGTAAGATTTACTGGCAGAAGTCTGGCGACTATCTTTGCGTGAAAGTCGATCGTTTCGCCAAGAAAAAAGAGAAAACTGAGCAGAAATATACCGTAAGTATTCTTAGATTCCATAATAATATATTTCACACTTCATTTTCATTTGAGAGCAACTGTATTACTCATTGATTTTTATTATCAAAATAAAAAGCTCAGCATGACATTTATGTTACGTACAACATGCATGAATTATATTTATTTCCGTTACTTCTGAGCATGTCATGTTTAAAATTCAATAATCGTAAGAAACTTGCATAATTCAGTGATGCGTACAGCTTTTCAATAATATAAAAAAACCGACACTGACACTTGCAGAAGTGCCAACTAAGTGACTCCTGCAACTAGAGTTTTGGGACAACTACGAGCATCACATCATGAACCCTACCAAAATATTTTTTGCTTTTCAATGTGCACTAATCTATTTTTTAAATATTTTTTTAGGAGAGTTGTAAATTTCAAACGTTGCAACACTTTCAGGGAATGTCTTACAACTTTGAAATCTTCCATATGCGTGAGAAGTTAATTCCCGTCGATAGTGTTGAAATTAAAGAACCAATACATGCTTTCGCGTGGGAACCAATTGGTAATAAATTTGCCATTATTCATGGCGAAGTGCCGACTGTTAGCGTTAGCTTTTATGAAGTACGCTGTGGTCATGGACCGGTACTTCTTAGTAAGTGAACATTTTTAATAAATATTCTTATCCTACGTATAATTCAATTATTACTTATAAGAAAAAGTATTTCTTTACTTTTGGAAGTTTATTGCGCATTTTTTTCAAATTTCTTTTCATAATTTACCGGGAAAGAAAGACATTTTAAAGTAGGTAATACAAGTACATGTCTTAAAAATTAATCAAGACAAAACTCTGGTACTTGCATTTTATTGCATCTCGAATTTTATGAGGGAAAACTTTCGATATAATAAATCTAAAAAATTCAATTTCGAAATCCAACAAGAAATTTTCAAGTCTTTATAAAAGTTTCAATAGTTTGCTAGAAATATCTTTTTCAAAAATTCAATTTACTAATTTTTTTCTTTATAGAAAAATTGGAAAAGAGAGCGTGCAATCACTTATTTTGGTCTCCGTCGGGTCAGTTCATCGTGATGGCTGGTCTTACCACCATGTCTGGTGCTTTAGAGTTCATTGATACTAATGACTTCACCAGTATGAACTTGACAGATCACTACCAAACTTCTGACGTCGAATGGGATCCAACTGGCCGGTAAATTGCATTTCTAATTCTTTTCTTATTCTCAGTCAAATTAATCAAACAATAATGACATTTTTTCTCTATTAGTTATGTGGTAACATCAGTGTCAAGCTGGAAGACAAGCGTTGACAATGGTTACTGGATGTGGACGTTCCAAGGTAGAATCTTGAAGCGAGTTAATCTTAATCAATTCAATCAGTTCCTCTGGCGTCCAAGACCACCAACTCTGCTTACTACAGAGCAGATCAAGGACATCAAGAAGAACTTGAAGAAATACTATGCTCAATTTGAGAGCAAAGATCGTATGCGACTAACACGTGCTTCCAAGGTTGTTATTCAGTTGTGATTCTGTACGATGATAATTTAGCATATACGATTTTTATTTTATTTAATTATCCTTCAATTTTTAATAGGAACTGATTGAGAAAAGACATAGTTTGATGAAGGAATTCGACGCCTATCGTAGCGAACGCTCAGAACAATGGAACAAGCAGAAGAAACGTCGTCTAGAATTGCGTAAAAGTATGTACTATAATTTCTTCAATTTATTCGATAAAAGCGTTTTGACTAATTTTTTTAATTTATTTTTTCAGACATTGATACTGATGAATTAGACTCTGACACTAAGAATATGGATGAGGAAGTAGTAGAATTTTTTGTCAAGGAGGAAACTCATATTATTGATGACAAGTAAACGCACACAGAAACATCGCTATTCTATAAAACCGTCTCTGTCGCATTCACTTCTGGAAACAGAATCCACGAAAGTGCTGAGCTATCTTTTATCGAATCATTCCTGTCGTCTAAATGACAGGAGTGCAAATTATGACAAATCCAAATTTTTTATCATCAACGATGAAATCGATTGCGTTGTTGCTAGTTTCATACAACTACCATCATATCGGTTTCTATCATATTCCTTACAGGATAGCACGGACATACTATTTATAACTCTTATTTCATGCTATTTCAGACTCGGTGACCTAGTACTTTTAATTAATTTATGTGTTCGCTTCGTGTTATGAAGTTATTGTACAGATTACTCGACTGAAATGCACTGCCAATGTATTTTTGGCTTTAAGAAATTTTATAATTATAAAGCATGATTCGTGCTTTTTGTAATTTTTCAGGTATACAAAACCGTTTTTCTATTCGATTGTTTTTGTCAGCGAAGGGAATAACTGTAAAAACTAGACTTTTGAACCAGAATTTTTCTGCTTTATTGAACGTGAAATTAGCATTTTCAGTGTTGACATAATTGTTCCATTAAATAAAAAAACATTAAAATAAAATATAAAATAATTGAAAATTGTTTTTATTTTCAAACCAAAAATACTAGTAAATCGTTAGTCTTCAACTAAAAGGATTTTCTATTGCTATGCTCATAATGGATTAGAGTTATTCTGAGAAGTATATGATAAGGTAAAGTTTTTTTTCGTCATGTTTTATAACAAGAAGTATATACAATTTAATCTAAAATTCTTAATTATTTTAATTTGAAATTTCTACTTCGGTCAACGGAGTACTCGAATGTTTACCTAACAATTCTAAAAATAATAGCGGAAAAAGAACACGGCCATTCGAACCCACGCAGGCGGTAAACGTTCTTTTTGTAAGAATGTACTTTCCGTCACTGATTTCGCACAGTCGAATAATCGCTCCTGTTCTTTTTGCAAACGATTTCGTAGTTCTTCGTTCTTTGTTGCAATTGCTATCTGCGTTTCTAAATCTCTTTTAACTGAACGATATCCTAGACAAAAAAATAATTATAAATAATTATATTATTATAACTAATAAAACTGAAGTTTTGTAAATACCGAAATTAGGCGAGCCGATAAGAGTGAACGATGGCCTTTGTTGTCCTGGCATTGAATACCAAAGTCCTTTCGCGTGATACGTCCATCCAGGTTTGACATATTCCCACAACCGTATCCTGCTATTCTGCTGCATTTGTTCGCATAATTTGAAAAAAGATTCTTCTATTTTCGTGTAAGCTGCCGGTATTCCACCTGCTACTCCTCGTGCACCTAAAAATCATTCGTCGTAAAAACGTTCATTAATTCACAAGTGAGTAGCTTACCAAAAAATCCATTCGCTTTCGGATGAGCAGTTAATACATGGCAGTCTGCTTGGCAAGCGTTGACCAAAGCATTTTTGTACTCAGTAGTAAGATTGAAGTATCCAGTGGCGAGTCTCAGTGTTGCACCTGAAGGAGCTGTTTGTAAAAGTTTCAAAGTTATTTCACTGTCGTGTCTAATGTTCAACTGTCCCATCTGAACTAACGGAAAGATCCACGTATCGGCTTTCGGAATTTCTAAAAAATTAATATTTGAATTGAAAAATAATTATGATATTAATCGATAAAAAAATTGACATACCTGTCTTGTATAATTCCGATCGCTTATCCATTTCCGTTTGAAACAAATTAAGTATTCTGTCAGCTGCTTCCTGCGTAAACTCGTTACTTGGACTTTTAAATGGATGTGATTTGACTTTTGTACTAAAAGAGGTGTTTCCATCGGGTAGTAGTTGAAAGCTGAAATCTGTAATGTTTTGTACGAGATCACAATAGAAATCACAAAGCTCTTTGCAATCCTCAATCATAAAATAGCGATCTTGTCTATTGTTGAAATAGTCATTACTCAAATTAGCTCTAAATAAAAATTCATTATTTTAAGTATAGATTTAACACTGATTGATATTTAAAAGTAATGATTTGATATTTTATTCTTACCCACTGATGATGAGTGTGTTATCGAATATATATAATTTCATGTGCTGTAAGCCTATCAATTCATTGAAACGATCTGGTATGAATGTCTTGAAAAGGCCTCTCAATCTTGGAGTGTGATAGAGATAAGCTTGACAGCATTTTTTGTATTTCTCATTGAGTAGAGACTTTAACATCTCTTTGGAATTAAACTTTCCTCGTGAACCTCTCATATAATCCAAAAGAATATTTACTTCAATATTTCCATTGTTATTCTCAATAGCATGCTTAATAGAGTTTACCTGAAATATTATTGGTTGATCAGCAAATATTTATTTAATATTAAATTACATACATACCAGTTCTTGCTCCAATTTTCCAGTACCCAAATAAAGTGATGCAAGTGTAATTCTCTTTTTGGCAAATTTGCATTTTTCTAACAAAGTAAAGTAGAATTCTGATGGCTCATATATTATTTTTATCTACAGTCAATAATAAATATTTAATAAATAATACAATACAGTCAGTAATAAATCAAACAATTATTCATAGTAATCAGTAAAATACCTTTGAGCCATCAATAGGAAAGGCAGGTGCAACCTTATGAAGCCAAGTGAGGCTAGTGCTTTCGACTTGAACAATCTCAATATCTGAAATTTTTTCAACTTCTAATGCTGCTGAATGCATTTTGCATCTGATAATACTTATTGAGAGTTTATGTCTCCTTAACTTTGAATTTAGAAACCTTTCAACAATAAGTTTGGTTTATAAATCTTCTTCTGCACAATTCAAATGTTGAATGGAAAATTTATTATTCGTTACATTGCAATAGACTATGATATCGACTGGTATATTTTCAAACAATTGAATTTATACTTACATGACTCTTGATTTCATCATACATTTAAACGCATATATAACGTAGGCATGCATTAATTTTTAGGTTATAATAATAAAACTCACCTTCTCAAAGATTTAACGCAAATTGGTAAGCTCAACATTTTTAAATGTCAAGCAAAAATACACTACTTAACGATATTCCATTGTTGCGTAAAGAATCATTGAATTTAAAAAAAACAAAATAGAGTAAACTTCGTGCGAACAATTACACACAAAGCAGACGACGAGAACACTGACACCACGCATTTGATTATAGTGAAAAAGGTATAGCTGTTGATATTTTTCAGCTGAATTCAAAAACTATTTTCAATCATGAAGTATATAATTTCATTGTTGTATACTTTTTATTTTAGTCGTATGTCGAAATGCGAAAAATGGAGTTTGATAATCCAAGTAAACATTTGAACGTTTTATGTTTAAAATTGATTTTTTATAATTATTTAAACAGAGTTTTCACAATTTAGTCTTCCAATAGAGTCTGTCTCAAGATTATTCAAAAAAAATTAAATAGACTTTGAAAATGGCAAAACTTCAGTTACGCGGCTCTTTCGAAATTGCGCGCTACGAACTCAAACGATAAGCCTCGCGCCTGCAATATTTAAACTAAAGCACTTAGCGCGCACAAAGTCTTATACGAGCAAACCACTTAGCTCGCGCAAGATACACACACGTAAAATGCTTCAACTCTATCGATGAGATGAAAAGGCCGAACCAACTTATCCGAGTGCATCGAACTTTGCACTTCTTTGAAAGAGAAAAAGGAGGCGATGCATGAAAGTTTGACACGTGTGTGTTACGCCAAGTGATTAAGAAAGGATCTGATGAAGAAGTTGAATTTTGTAAAAGTTAAAGTTTTTTATTGCAAATCGTAATCATTTCGGAATTTCAAACTTATTCCCATACGTCAGTGTAATAACTCTTTTCAGAGTTTCAACGGCAATATTAACTTCAGCACAAGGTAAAGTTAAAAGTCTCGTCAACGTATTGATTATCTTCGCTAGGTCGTTTATCATACGAAGTTTATCGTCTATTTGATCATCTTTGACGTATTGCACGTAAGTATCCAATATCTCAACAGTATTTTCGATCTGGCCTATTTTTTCCTTATCTTTTACCGATTGCTAAAAAGAAACGTCAATTATAACAAAATCTCAAATTTGTCAATCAACCAATTCACCTTATAAGACGGCAAACATTTGTAAACAGGCCAATCATGTTTACACGGCTCGCAATTGCAATCGAAGTAATACTGCTTTAATGTGCTTTTCCTCTCAGATTTACTCATCACCGCGTAATGACTGCCGTAATTATCGTAAATCTGCGAACAATTACAATCGGTCGCTTGTTTAGGTAGGAAATAGGAGTAACAATAGACTTACTTGCGAGCCTTGTTTTATCGGCACAAGGGCGAAAACAATCATGCTATTCGGTGTCATGCATCTGGATACATTCGGATCGCAGCTGTGATTTATGAGGCTGCAGAAAGGCAAGGCTACAGAACCAATGTCGACTATTTCAATGTGACGCTCTTCCTCGTACTGTACGCATATAACTATCGATCAGAGAGAGAGAGAGAGAGAGAGAGAGAGAGAGAGAGAGAGAGAGAGAGAGAGAGAGAGAATGTTTTGGTGAGTTGCTGTTGGACAGAAAGAAATATACTTGCGCTGTGTATGTTGCATGGAATGATCTGCATGTGACGTAAAATAAGTCCACCGATGAACGTAGCCCCGTCGTTCATGTAGATGTCTTTGATGTCGGCATTGAGCTTCTTCCCGAACAGATCTGTCAGTGTGCACAAGTAGTAAAGAATGAAAGCTGCCATTAGGGATCTGTCGAATAAGTCAGCTACGTTGCGCTTCTCGACGCACGTTACGAGATTGTAAATATTGGCGTAGCTATCGCTGAGATACAATGTGCCGACGGAAAAATTGCTCTTAGCTACGCAACGAAAGAAGGAATGTTTATTGTTATTTTGAACGATTCACAATTACGATTGTGCATACCTTTCAAGCTCTCTCTCAAGTTGTCGACGCAGCCGGCATCTCTCCACGCGGCGATTGTCAATCTCATGCTGAACAACTCTCGCTCACCGGAGCCCAAATCGACGAGGTAACCGGTGACCGGGCATTCGATATCGTGGTGCCTCGACCAAGCCTCTCTCTTGCAATCCTCCGAGCAATACATTGCGTAGATACAAAACTCGCATGGAATCATCGCCCAATGGACTTGCAGGCAATTCGAGCAATGGGTGTAAGCTTCGTTGAGTGAGAGAATCTTCGAGTACGGCTTTTCCACGATGAGAATCTCGCCGGGCTCTATGTCTCGCGTCGCCACGACGTGTCGGCCGAATTCGTCGTTACACCTCACCTTCAACGCCTCCGAGGCGCATGGGATTTGTTCGTTCGGTATGATCGTTAGCGGGACGTCCTCGGCTCTCGCAAGCCTGCGCTCGGTGCTCTTTTCATTATTCCAATCTTTCAATTTCCGCTCGAACGTCTGCTTATCATTGCTGCTCAGAGATGTGCGCTCCAGCCAGTTTTCAAGTGCGTCCAGTGTATCGCTCAACAAATCCGTTTTGTTCGACATCTTCAGGCACTCGATTTTCCTGCACAGCAATTTTCCTCTCAAGCGGTCTGGATAATCTAATCTCAAGGCTCTCTCGATATCCTGCAGACACTCGTCGTATTTGAGCAGTTTTATCAACACTGCCGACCTGTTGGCGTAGGCTAACGACAATTCCTGCGAATCGTTCAATGCAGTGGCGATACTTTTCGAATACAGTTCCCACGTTTTTATCGGTTCGCTGTTGCATACGAATAGTTTGTTCGCTTTGTTTCTCAAATCAATGGAATCTTTTGTATCCTTCGTTTTACATGTAGACGGTGGTATTGTATCGAACAGCTCCATGATTCTCAGGACCGTCAATACTCGCAGCTCGTCGCTTTCTAATCTACTGAATTTCAATGTGATTTCCTGGAGCCTGCCAGCTGATTGGATTTTATGCGACAGACTTGCTCTTATGTTATTCATATTTGTTTGATTGGTATAACGATTAACTTTGGTGCACCGACTTTCCTATCCTGTGAAAACTGAAGAAAAGAAAGATCAATTAAATTACGATGGATTCGAAAACAAAACGTCAGAGTAAATTTGAACTTTAATCGCACTTTTCAAATGCATCCTCCTTTTTCATTTAATCCCGCCGAAAAAGATATCTGATCTCTAAGCGTACGAAAATCGATGAATCAGATAACTTCGCTCGCGTCATCTACCATTGTATCTCGTGCGACCGGCTACAATGTACTTAAATGGACACATCTATTTATAGCATAGTATTTACACTTTTTCATTATCACTAAACACAGAGATACTGCAATAATTTTCTTGGTATGAAGAAAAGCTTTGAAAGTTCAACGTCACGACTGTGAGAAAACCAGTTAATTTAAAAAATCGATTACAAGGAAACCGCAAGCGCTTACGGCCATATGAAGTGTGTGGAGAAGACGAAAACTATAGTATATATTATATATATCTATGTATGTACACATACACGAAAATTTTGAGCAGAAATTGTAGCTGCTTACAGTCATTTGCTGATGCTGCGCCGCCACTTGGCGCTTGATCGAAGCTTCAGCTGCGTAATATATCTCGTTGAAACACACACACACACACACACACACACACACACACACACACACACACACACACACACACACACACACACACATTTATTAAATTAAATGAGCTGCTATTCCGTTGTCTTGCTAATAAATAAATAAATAAATACTTGGTTGATTATTTTTGTATTTCTTCCCGCATTAGCATTATTGCGATTTTCCATTGTCAACGACACTTGAAAAAGTGAATTTGATGAAATGCAACAAGCTGGTCCCGTGGTCGCATTTTAAACTGAACGCACCCTCGCAATGAAGCGACAAGAATCTCGAAACTCGAAAGCTGAACAACCGCAATATCGACGTACCCCCTTTCGCCTAAAGGGGGTTGGCCTTGCAGATGTCGCCCTCGTCGTGTCTCACCCAGCAGCGAGCAAGCAAGCAGTAAAATTACTTCCAGCAGCAGTAGTCGCGATCGAGCCGTGCTCCTCGCCTCGTCTTATAGTATTTTTCATCGACAGCAATCTGTCGAATCGTTTCGTTTTCACTTCCCATTTCTGCTGCACGGTATATATTGTCTACCAACGATCCTGAAAACAGACTATGCGTAAAATTGTCTGTTAGTTGGTTTGGTTTGTTGCGCCGCGAAGTGACGCGCGAAGACAAAAACAAGGATGCATCGACGACGGAGATGAGGTACAAATATAAAAGCTTCTTCTTTTTAACGCCACAGCGCGAACCGTCACTCTCTCTCTCTCTCTCTCTCTTTCTCTCTCTTTCTCTCTTTATCTTTATCTCTCTCCCGCTGTTGGATCGATCGGCGCGACAGCAGCGCACAAGCACTAGGGGTACCTGTGTGTATCTCCATACGCCACGGGGACGGCAACGCGACACGACCTCAAGGACTCTGTCCTAGTTTTTACGACACTTCTATTACTTTTTTTCACCTGCCGATGTTTTGCATTTCGGGAGTTATCCCTCTCTCTCTGTTCTCAAATGTTTTCGGTTCTGATATTTTTCTTCTTTCTCTTAGGAAGAAGAGGCGATGAGTCACGAGGGCGATCGATCGATTACTTTTATCTTTTTTTTTGCTTTGCTTGACGAAAATGTTTGCATCGATATAGTAGTTGGAGCGCGATTAAAGTCAAAGTTTCTCAAGTCGGTCAGGACGTTACACATTTCTACATTGAGCGCGAGCTTGTAAAGGCGTATTTCGCGTGGCGAGCTACGCGATTTTGAAATAAAACGCGTTCTCGCGAACAATGCACGCCGAGATTCATTGCGCGCAACGTGCGTGTGCGCGCGGAAGATTCTCACGCTCGTCGTGACGGAAGAAAAGCACTCTCGAGACGAGACAGGTGCGAATTGTGCGGCTTGAAGCTTTCGCGTTTCCCTACGCCGCTGCGCCTCTATTGTCGCGCGGGCACGCGCTTCTTTATCCGGACTTTTCGGTTCCTCTCTTTTCCTTTGCATCTCATTAAATCCAAGCCTACGCGGAGCTTGTTTGCCCTGCGCGAGATCGCCTCGCACTGGAATTTCCGTAATTATGCGCCGAGCGGGGTTTGCGCTTAAAGCAGCGGACAGTGTTCCGCGGCAAATTCGCAAAACGAGACAACATCGAGCAATAAAAAAAAGAAAAAAAAAGTTTGCGCACGATGTGTCCAATATACGGAAAGTGCTAGAGTATAAAAGCGCCCGATAATTAAGTTGCGCAGGCGTGTTAAACTCGCGGTAGCGAAAAAAAAAGTAGAAAGGAAAACTCGTTACATCGTCGACACCGATCATCCATTAATAATGAGCGCGAGAGCAAACGATCGATTTGCTACTTTATGGGCAGATGTCTGGCGTCAACTCTATTGCTTATTATTATTTTTCTCGTGACTTTTTATACTTGATGTCAGCTTAATGTTGTAAAAGCTAAATGTTACTCGACTGGTTTTCGCATGCTTAGATATTTGTTCCTTTTACGATCGAGTTGGTATATCGAATGACAATCACAACACTGTAGTGAAAAGCTCGAAGCGAGTCACATTTGAATCGTTCGAACCTGATCGACTATAAAAAAAAATCAATTTCCGACTAAAACGAGAGTATCGGGCATCGCCGGCCAGCAACGTACAAAATAAAAAGCAAATCGTATTTTTTCGTGCTAACGCAACGATAGAAATTTCACGCGAATACATCACGAGGAAAAAGAAGAGAGGCGTGGGGGTCTTTTGAAGTGCTAGCGTGAATAAGCAACGAGGGGTGTAACTTTCCGCTAATCTCTCCCCTGCGAAACTCGATCCTTAATGAAGCATCGCCCGCACAAAAATCCGAACGAACACACTTGCTGCAACTTCGGGTTGTATGGGGGAGGCGCTAACTTTCGCTAAGTGTCCGGGAGCACGTGAAACTCTTTGATCATCCCTGCCTCGGCGAAAGATATTTTCTCTTTTTTTCAAATGCGTGCGCGAGACCAAGCCGCTCCCCAGTTTGTTTGCGCCCAAAATTTTCGTACAACAATACATCTGAGCCTCGAAGACCAGCCAAGGAAAGTTGTAATTGCCCGCTCGAAGAAAACAACAATGGGAAAAGATCCGGCTCCGTAAAACTCGGCGTGCAACGCTCTCGTTCTCGTCTTGCCCACCGACAGGCTCCGCGCAGTCTCGTAGAATTCGCAAGGCGCGAATAATTCACGTAAGAACTCGTCCTCGATTTTCACGTACCCGAGCGACAATCTCGATCACACCGCTGGTAGAAAAAGAAAAGGGCAGCATCCTCTGTCAGGGCGTTTAATCCTGAATGCGCGAATCCCCGCTCGACCACTTAAAGCCTCACTCTCTGTGTCTCTCTATCTCTACGGAGTGTATACCTGCACGACACGACGGCGAGAAAAAAAAAGAATTGTTCCGTCTAGTGCTTGTGTGCAGTAGGCGAGCGACGTTGTGCGCGCGAATCCCAGCGCTCGAGAGAGAGAGAGAGAGAGAGAGAGAGAGAGAGAGAGAGAGAGACACAGCTGAAACCCATATCGATCGGCTCTCCCTCTTAGCTACAACAAGCTGTACGAGGCTAGACACCATCGCGCGCCGTTTTAACGGAAGAAAGTATTTGCGTGAGTCACACTGTACGTATGGCGTGCTGCTAATGATTCACCCGATGGGCGTACGCGCAATCTCGAAACGAGGGCCATGAGATTTGTTTTTTTTGCTGCTTAGGCCTGTCCGTTGTCTATGGGCGATGGTCTTTGTGAGAATGAGAGAGAGAAAGAGAGAGAGAGAGAGAGAGAGAGAGAGCGAGAGACTGAGATACGAGCTTGTTTGCGTGACGTGGAGGTGAACAATATCGGGCGGGAGCTGCCGACGCGTTCCTTCGAGATTAGGTGCGTCCCGCGGCTCGGATATCGTTGACCGACACTACTTAAAAGAGCTTCCATCGATCGTCACTATCCAATCGAACGCCCGCGAGTGAGTGTTCGCGACGAATACTCATGGAAAGCGCGGACGAAAGATGCCTTGAGCTTGAAAAAATAAGCGACGTAAAGATGAAACAGTGCCGGCGAGCGATCGGCGTTTGCTCGCCCTAAAGCAAACTCGGCGACACTCTAATCCGTGGAGCGCCCACCCAGATGGCACGAGCTGCTAAAGTGGGAGAGCCGCCGCTTATCAACCGCGCCGTCATCTACTCACTATCGTATTACGGGAAAAGAGAAACGAGGCCTCGCGCGCACGTTGCAAAGTCGCGCAGGTAGCTTGGAGCTCGAGACGGTGGCGAGCGATTGATCGTGGGAACGCGGCGGGGACGAAAGCGCAAGAATCACGCGCGCGCCGATCGAACGTTATACGCGCAGCGTTGGCCGGCCGCCGCTTCGCGGGACGCGTTCTGTCGGCAGATACGTGAGTGCGCGGAAGACGACTGGCTGAAACGAGACGGAAACACGGCGGAGCCTAGCGCGAAAAAAGGGCCAGTGAGCTATGACATTGGACCAATTTTCGGTCGGACGAGTAAAATCTCTCTGTTTCTGCGGGTTTCTGGTCGCAATCGCACAAGATAGCGAGACTACGTGAGCTTTAATCGGTGGAGATAGGGCGAAACGTTTATTTGAGCACAACAATAGGCCGGCGCCGACTGGCGAGAGAGGGGGGAGGTTTAGCTGAAATTGCGAATTCACCTTGGCTAGAAATACCACTTAATGATTTTCGCTGAAGAAAGAAGCTTATTCGCAGGCTTGGATTTGAATTAATAAAAGGACAATCTTTTCAAGCGACATTATCCGTGGTTTAAAAACAGGAAATTCAATCTTTCAGATATTACCGTTCGAATCAGAATCGAATTGTGAGATTTGTATTGTATTGTTAAAATTATACTATTATAAAAGTCAAATGCTTACGAATTCGTTGATGCACGAAGACGCGCGGCGCGTTTGAAAAATACAAAAGTCGCATTTCACGTTTTCCGAAAACTGAAACTTATACCCTCTTTCTCTAACGTGACTGAAATAGTTTTCGCTTCTCTATCTGTGATTGAAAAAATATTGTTGAAAACAAATTACAGGTCGAGAGAGAGAGAGAGAGAGAGAGTTTTTTTGGTACCATGCAAACTCGTCTATCCACCGTTCCTTTTAGATATTATTATGATCATTGTTAATTCAAGAACTACGTTCACGTGCAACGCTGCAGGCATTAATCTTTGTCCCTTGCAGTCATTAATATGTAGTCCTATCTCCATCACCACTTGTGGAAGGGTGCGGAAGTAGGTTTTTATTCGATGAGGGCGCCACATGCATCATGACTGGACTTATAGTTTAAGGACAAAGGCGAACCACCATTATATAAAAAATATAATTTTCCTCATCGCATCTTTCAACAACGACGTTCAATTTCAGAAGTATTGGTATCACGATGATTTGCTTTTGGAAACCGAAGTTACTGTAGAGAGAGGGGCTTCTTTTTAAAGCCACGTATCATTTCCTTGCATTTTTTTTGAAACGTTTCGTATTCTATACACGAAGCCATGGTGCGCTGAAAGTTTATATACACACGCTCGCGCGTGTGTCGGGCTCGTACAATTTACAGATTGCGTAATTGAACGCAAAAGGTGGCGAACCACGCACACATGTCCGCTTCGCTCTGTCTCTCTCTCGGTCAATTGTGACTTTGGGGACGACACGCGGCTAATCATCTTTCGCGTTAGCGCCCGCTAGCCAGCAAAATTTATCGTTTTTGATATGCACCGCGGCTTTCGAAATGTTGTATCGCATACGAGAGAGAGAGAGAGAGAGGGAGAGAGAGGGAGAGAGAGGGAGAGAGAGAGAGAGAGGGAGAGAGAGGGAGAGAGAGAGAGAGAGAGAGAAGGAGAGAGAGCGAGAGAGAGAGCAACGTAGAAACAAATATTATTATCAAACAGACAAGCTCGACATTAATAGGTTAACTAGGGATGCGCACGACAAATAAATTAGCTATTTTTGCTTCTGTCGTGCGAGCATGACTGACGCATATTCGCAGCGAAAACATATGAAATGGCGATCGATTCTTTTTTTTTCTGCATCGTGACGTCGCTCCTGATTAGCCATGTGCTCACGGCAGATTAAAAGGCAACGCCGCAAACCTCGCGCGGAACGACACCTCGGGCGTGTGATTCGCGACGAATGAAAGCCAAACAAACGGAAAAAAATTAGATCTCGCGCGAGGTACGTGCGCAAATGAATTTCAAATCAGGGATGGAGGCGGCGGCGAAAAAAACAAAAAAAACGCACCTCCAATCAGAGTCAAGCGCGAACGCAAGGGGGCATCCGGCTAACTTGATTTTTCCACACGCGCATGCGACTAAAACTTGTGCTTTGTCTCTCTCTCTCTCTCTCTCTCTCTCTCTCTCTCTCTCTCTCTCTCTCTCTCTCTCTCTCTCTCTCTCTCTCTTTCTCTCTCTCTCTCTCTCTCTCTCTCTCTTCTCTCTCTCTCTCTCTCTCTCTCTTTCGATTTACTAGGCTGCAGTCAAATGGGAGAAGTGGAAGGGTAGAGATGATGGCGCCACATGTAATATCGAGCGGCGGCGGCGGCAGTTTACTTTTTTTTAAATGCAAGAACGCATCGATGGCGATTTCGCCTAGATCATCGAGCTTGCGGATGGCAATCGGCCGATGACACTCGCAAGTGCAGATGTCTATCAAGAGAAATGCCACCGTGGAACAAGAAAAAAAATGGGGGCATGATCGCCGAGACGACATTGGTCGTAAAACAAACCAAATGAGCAACGACTGCACGCTTGGTTTTCCCCCAATTGCACGTCTGCCGGCATTTCCTCTCGCATCGAACGCCCGGCTGGAAGAATAAACGGCTATGGGTCGCCGAGTTGCATACGGCTGGCATCGACAATGGCGACTCTCTACGCCGAGGAAGAAGTATGCGATCGGTACATCCATTTTCCCTCCTTGCTTTTCGACCGCATTGAGACGTCGATTTGCCCGTCGTTGAAGGGATTAGTTTGGACTTTTTGATGTGTATGCGATATTGAAAATGACGTTCTTCTTTCTGCATGCGGTGAATTAATATCAGTGAGACCGAGCATCAAAGTTGCTCTCTTGGCGCTTTTTCAAAGCCATGTACGCTTGCAATTAAAAATATCCGCCTGAATGGAATGGTAACGTCCGCGCGAGTTTTTCGCAGAGGAAGCGTTATACAAGAATGACAATGTTGCCTTCGACGTATAATTTCAAGACAATTTCATAAAGACGTACACTTTTGTTTCAACTACAAAAGTAAATTGTTTTAGTTTGAAGATGAGTTTGATGGTATTTTTCCCGCACAGGATGTAACAAGAGGACGGACAATTAAAAATTCAAAAGAGAAAAGAAAAAATTCACCCTCCGTTTCCCAATCGCCGGAAGATTGTTTCTCGTGAAAACAAAGTTCAGTCCTTCACCGAGAAGCACAACATAACCTCGCAACGTCCATTAGTAGGCTCTCGGACTTTGCAAAGTCAAACCATCCGGCGCACACGCATACATACGTACGCAGGTGGATAAATCCTCGGCAGAATTAGTTTTTAAACGAGATTACGTGGATTCGGGGATTCATTTGGCTTGCGTGTTTCGCACACATACTCGAATCTCGATTCCCAGCGGCGATCGGTGTGCGTAGAAAAAGGTGTCGAAGGGTTCCCCAACGTATTGTCCTCCGTGCATTTGTATGCTTGCGCACACTAAGCGATTTGATTGATTGGCCAAACATACACGGAAAGCTTTCCGCTAATCACGCCAGCAAATGACCTACGCGCGTAAAAGGGGTTGACACTTTTCTTCGTGTGTGCGTAGTGTGTGCACGTGCGTACGATTGTCTCCTAGTTTGATCGGCGAGGGGCGAGAGAAAAAAAAAAACGAGGACGAGTCATTGACATACTGATCGCTTTGAAGTGATAGCGCGGCACCGGGTGCTTTGTGTGAAGGTAATTAACGATAATGCGTGTCTATTGTTGACGAGATCGGACCAATGGGAGAGCGATTATTTTTCTCGAAATTATCGGAAATTGGTACGGGCATGTAAAGTGTATATGTGCGTAATCGCGGAACGAATCTCGATGCGCGCTTGGATAAGCGACGGCGAACGACGCGATTTTTCGATTGCGAGCGGAAAACCGCGCTGATTCCAAGGAATGGGAACGCGCAGTTTACAGTTGTGTTCCTCCTGTCGAAATCGCGGGGTCGCAATGATATCCAGTCGGGTGTTCTCGGGACGAGCTTCGGTCGAGAGTGCAACCTCGGAAACGCGAATTAATGTAAAAGGCAATCGAGCAAAGGGCGAGGAGGGGGGGGGGGGTCAAAAAAAGAAATGAGAGCAAGACAGCCCGTGCGCACGCAAGAAGCACGCGGCTAAAGGTCACTACGACGAGTATACATGAGGGAGGGGCGCTGCTTGGCGTCGCGCGGGCACACAAGGTGGCAATACTTGATTCCGCCAGCCGCGCGCTTCAGCCAGCGACAGCTCGTGGGGAGGGCGAAGCTCGCAATCAATAGGGGGTCAGTGGCATCGCACACACAATTCCCTCGCTCGACGTCTTCATTTTTCGCAATTCCTTTTTTTTTTTCTTTTTGTTCGTCATCAACGCCTCCCGCGGCTTTTTACTTTCCAATCAATCATGCCGAGGGCACGAAGTGCCCATCAGCCGAGCGGATATCGGATTATCACGGGCAGCGCTGCATCACTTTTGGAAATGTCGGCTAATTCCGCGGGACCCCAAGGGCCGAGTAACGTTATTCGAGGACCGCGCCGTCGTTTAATTGTCCTATTGTCGCGGGCTATGAAAAGAGCTCGTGGAGCCGTTTTCCCCCCGGCGAGGCACGGGCCGCGCGCGCGTCGCGCTTACGTACGACTACAAGAACGAAGATCCGTGTCGGCGCAATGGGATAATTTTCCAATACTGCAGCTGAAATATGCTTGGGCGCGCGGAGTAATTGAAAATAACTCTTTATACGCTTCGGAGACGCGAGAGAATCGTTCACCACTCCCTTCGCCCATCAACGACCCACATAAATCATCGCAATCTTATCGCGAAACCGTCGCTAATGAATTAAGTAAAGAGAAGGCGGGTCGACTTCGACAAACAAACGTCCCCTCCCCCCGGCCCGTTGAGATCTCTTCGCGAGCAGCGTCAGAGTGCCGGCGCACTGGCAAGTGTGCGAAGCGAAGTCGGAGTCGACTGCTTGAAGTACTCCGGCGCCGCCACGAGCTTTTAGCGCAAAAGAAAAACACGTCGACTCACTCGTCGGTGTATTTCAGTTGGCTGCGTCCGCGCCTGACGGCTTTGGCTGTTTGCTCGCGATGTCGAGCTGTGTATCGTTAAGGGAAAAACTCGGGCGCGCGGAGCTGGGTAGCTAGGCTAGTGTGTCAATTCACGAAATTAACGACGCGCAGCCACGTGTAAAATTCGGCAATTCATCGTCTATTACGCGATGCATTTCAAGCTGAACAAGTGTGTCTACGCTCAGACTTTACCCGAAGATCCCACATTACTGGCTACGCTTGTATATTAAATTTCCCGTTATATAACAGATCAAATAAAACGGACGATTACCAGTTCTCTCTCGACTCGAGGATCCCCTCAGAGTAGTTTGAGTCGTATTAAAGCCTGCACGTACAGAGAGAGAGAGAGAGAGAGAGAGAGAGAGAGAGTGATATTTGCCATCCGATCACTGGCAGATTATGCGTCCCTCGCGTCGTCGCTATCTACATAACATCCATATGTATGGCAGGGCCAAAACTTGGCGTTGACGTCGCTTATATCTCAATTTCCTGGCGACGAAGCAATCGATAATTCTGTACAATAGTCAGTCGACGTGGTGGGCTTAAACTTTGCGAACAGGTGGCAGTATCGCCGTGGCTCGGTCGCAGGATGGCAGGTCGGATTATTTTTAGTCGCCGTGCCACTCGCTATAATCGTCTGTGATCGACCTGCGGTAATTGGATAAACACACGCATCGTCCCGAGTGGAATAGAAATGCAGTTTAGGCTGCTCTCGCAACAATGGACTCGCTGTCATGCTTCGAGATGAAAGGTGGAGAGGATTGGACGCACGAAATATCGATTGCCTCGGCAAAGATTTACAAAGCTCGCTACTGATGAGGTCGACGGCGTTTTTTTCTTTTTTTTTCGTTCGGATGTCTGAGCATAGCTTCACATTTTTACGAGAGTCAACGACCCTACTCGATATCCCAATGCATAATCCGGCAACAAGGCACGAACCACACATAAAGAATCGAATGTCCAATCTCTAACGATCGTTTTTTATGTTTTCCATTGCAGCGCTGGCGTGTTGAAAGATTTGAACGATGGCAATTAACATCATCGTCGTTCAACAGTATCATTTCGGAGTTGTGATAACGACAACGGTGGCGGAAAAGATGAACAAGTGGCGATGACAGGCCTGATTTTGGAGAACGCTGACCTGAATCTTCTGTTTCCGAAATGCCGGCCTAAGCTGAACTGCAGCAGTCCAGGCGCAGGCGGCGAAAACAACAACAATAACGCTTCATCATCATCATCATTATCATCGTCCGCCAATCATACCAACGACGATATGCTCGAACTCGAACGCGACACCTCTGAAAGGTAAAGTTAAATGTTTTTTTTTCTCTGCCGAGACGACGTTTTCTCTTGGGATCGGAATATCACTCTGTATTACAGTTTTCCTATATACAGACAGATACAGAGAGATCATCTCTTCGGTATGTATTTCAAATACGAGATCCGAAGCTGAACGTCGTCTTGTCGAAAAACTATGCGACGTTTCGTAAATTGTAGAAGAATCTATTTCGCGGGCATGGATTTTTCGGTTCGAATGTGAATTTTAATGAAAAAAATAGGTCAACCGCGCTTCAGCTTTGAAGATGGTTTTTTTTTTGCTCTTCTGCTGTGTAATTATGAACATCGGTGAGAGATTGAAGGGGTTTCCAACGTGGAGGGCTTTACGTATACGGCGTGCAGTTTTCCTTTCCGTGCTGCTGTCTTTATTGGAATCGTTTGACTTTGAGTGCGGATGTTTTCACTGTGTGCACCTTTTAAACTGATAAGAGTCTGCAAAAGATTCCAGCGAAATGGGATAGAAAGTTGCATCTGCTAAAGTCACTTAAAGTATATTGACTCCAAATAATCAACGGCACGAATGGTCGGGGACACAAAAAAAATTAATTGTGCAGTTCGACGAAAAGAACATTTTTTATTTTCAATTCAATAATCAGAACGTTTCTCCGGCCACCCTAAAACAATTGTTTTCCTCGACTTTGCCATAAAATAAAAAGGTCGCGCGACCGAAGATAATGAGAATGGGTCTGTTCTCTTTCGACTTATTGGAAGCATTTGTTCTACACGTCTATCGATTATCCTTTTTTAATCTTTCATTCGCCGTGCAGTAATATTAAATATGCGTGCAGAAAGTTAATTAAAAAGTAGCTAATCGATACAAAGTGCATGCGGTTAATTAAGCGCGTCTTTGGTGCATCGTAAGGGAACTATAAACTTTGTAAAAATTAAAATAAACTCTTCTACGTCTTAATTAAGGGGTTTCCGAGAAAAAACTGATTTGCATTCAAGATCATGCACCGTTCCGAGTTTTTTTCGACAAATAAAGATTATTGATCTTCCATCAACGGAGCAAACCAGAGCTTTCAGATGAAAACAGTTTCACGGCGATATCTTTGCACACCAGCCACTCGTTGGTTCACTCGAACGTTGCGAGCTTTACGAAAAGAGCACTTTTCTTCTGTTATCCAAATAGGTGTAGAAAGCGTACGAACGGTCGCAAGAAATCCCTGTCCCGTCGTCAGTCAAGCTTAGCAGATCAGCAGGCATCGTCGACGACAACGACGACGGCAGCAATAGCGAGCGATGAGAGTGTCATAAGCCTAAGGAAGCAACAGCAGCATCAAGCGGCAAGTTCGTCAAGTTCGTCGTCGGCGTCGGGGAGATATAGCGATGAGCCGCCGAACCAAGCTTACGCTAGTGATGACCAACAGGCGCAATCACAGCAGGACGATAGTGGCACCGAGGACAGTCCTGTTTACATACTTACCTCGGCCAAAGGCGATCGCAGCTATAACTCAGGGACTCCAGGTGCGTTCGAGCTTTCTTTGTGTTACTTTGACAAATATATCGACAAGAGTCATTTCTTCGCGGTCATCATTTCTTCATTCTTAGATAAAAGTGTTTTAGGCGGATTCTTTCCTTTACCTTTATCTTTTTTGCTTTTCCGGGATTGATTTGGCTATCGAACGGAATTCCGCATGAGAAAGTGAAACTAATTGGATCTAGCAAGTGAGTTTTCAGTTTAGAAAAATTATATCTTGAAGAACAAATTTGAAACTTGGAATGGTTTGCCTAACATACAAAAGCTTTTCATTATATAAAGTTGATAATTGAAATTATCACACTTCGTTTCTGCCGATACACACGTACATAGTTCATTCATCTCGAGGGATCAAAGGCGTTATTCACCTACTTCTTTTTCGAGTGTGCAGCGAACGAGTTAACTCTGTGCCTCCTTTTCTCTTTTCTTCTTCAATGGACCGCGAAGCACTCGACAGACTCTCCTTTCGTTTTTTTCTTACATTGTGCGCCTCTTTTTTCGCTGCCGCGCCGAAAGGAGAAAACGATGGATCCTCAAACCTTGTAGCAGCTGTTGAATCTTTTAGTGACTTGTTGCGGTGTATTATTGATTCGATTGAAGTCTTTCGAGAGTGCGGCATATAAAATTATTTCATTGTTCGCTGCGACGATCCACGTTTGAACACACCAACAAGAAATGCAACATGCATACGTAGTCAATTAAAAAATATATTTAATTATATATGTAACCCATCCTCGGAGACGACGACAATTTAGTTTCCAGTCGACGCTCACGCGCATGTTGAATCTTTATAGCGAGATTCCTGTAAATGAATTTTCACCGAGTTAAAACAAGGAAACAGAAATTCT